>NW_020798163.1:0-87991 GCF_002237265.1 Aspergillus thermomutatus | reverse complement strand
ATTGATGCTAACTCTGCGAGGCTGGCCCGGTAATGTACTGGGCCATTTCTTTGCCACTGTGGGCACCTCGAGATGCTCGTAAAAGGGCTCGACTTTTGGACTCAGGTGATTGAAATGCATATTGGGGGGGACAATGCCGTGGCGGATGGCTTCGACGGCGGTGATCAAGCTGGCCAGTCCCGCTGTGCCCTCGGTGTGGCCGATTACAGTTTTGACAGAGCCAACCAACAATCTTTCGTTTGTCGATGATGGGTTACCATTCTTAAAGAAGGCTTGCGCAATTGCCTCGGCCTCCTGGGGATCACCAGTGCCGGTGCCGTGAGCTTGAAAGAAGTGAGGCCGGTCCTGAGGGACATCAATATCCAGGCCCGCTCGAAGATACGTCTGTTTGATCAGTTCAGCCTGCGCACTACTGCTGGGCATGGTGAGACCAGGTGTGCGTCCATCTTGGTTCACACCGGTGGCCCGGATCACGCATTGAATATCATCTCCATCCTCCAGCGCAGCAATGAGCGATTTCAAGAAGACCGCCGCTACGCCTTCACCTCTCGCATATCCATCAGCGCCAGCATCCCACATTCGGGATCTGCTGTTCGGAGACAGCATTCTCAGCTTACTTTCCGCAATGTACATGGCTAAGACAATGTGTATCAGAGCGTTAGCCAGGGATTGTTTTTGGGAAACTGGCAATCTCCTCCACATACCGGGACTGAGAATTAAATTTGAACCAGCGGCAAGAGCAACGCGAGACTCTCCACTGAGAATTGTCTGGACGGCTTGGTGTATAGCAACCAAACTCGAGGAACAGGCGGTGTCAATTGTCATGGATGGACCATGCCAGTCGAAGGTATAGGAAATGCGGTTGGATGCAATGCTGCGACCCATGCCCGTACTGGCATACGTTGGATAGGCATCCCAGTCCCGGGTCAGAAGGCCACTCCAATCATCGCACATCAAGCCGACAAATACGGATGTAGATGATCCGCGCAGCGATTCCATTGGAATGCCGGCATCGCAAAGAGCGTCGTAGATTGTTTCGAGTAGCATCCGGTGCTGAGGGTCCATGGCTTCGCTTTCTCCAGGTTGAATGTTGAAGAAAGTGTTGTCAAACACAAACGGATCCTCTTCGAAGAAGTAAGGTTCCTGAACATCCGTGGTGCCATGATGCGTGGGGTCTGGATGGTAGTAAGCTCCAGGATCGTAGCGGTTTGGAGGGATCTTTTGAAGAACATCGCGGGGGTTGCGCAACAACTCCCACAGTTTTGATGGAGTGTTTGATCCGCCAGGAAAACGACAAGCGCTGCCAATGATAGCGATGGGCTCTGGTGTTGTTGCCATTGTGTACAGTTCACTAGATCAAATCGATAGAGTAACAACCTTCCCAGGTTGGAAGGTAAGGTCTGTTTGTTTGTTCGGGAGAGAAGTTCCAAGGTTGCCTCTCTTGTTGCATCACAACTTGGTTAGATATATCCGTTCCGTGAGCAAAGATCAATGACTATCAACAGTCAACAAACCTTCCAATTGCACCACCACAAATCCCACAAGGGGTCTGCCCCAGCGGAACCTTCGGAATTCGGAGACTGATTGCAGCAGTTCCATTTGACCTAGTGATGCCCCAAATTCTGAGTTAGAATTCGGAGTGTTCAGCGTCAATGTCTCACTGTTCCGTGCCAACGCCGATCCTGTCGGCGATGACGATTCAAAATCCTCGTGGGGTGAAGCTCCGATTCCGTAAAGGAGCGGGTTACAGACGCCTACGAGGCTGATTCGGAACGAGATTGGTGAGGGTGGTGAGAAATAAAACAAACACCGAAGTTCTCCGAATCGGGCTCGTGGAGGGGGCGAGGGGGTTACAAGGAAGTTCAAAACTGCAAATCCAGAATGGAGAGAATATGAGAAGACCAAATTTTGATCTCGTGAGAAACCATGATTGCACTGCCTGCCCTCCAGACCGCCATTGTCGGTACTGCTGATGGCAATCTTGCCATCTCCCATGAAGCTGCCGTCCCAGCCATCACTGGCGATACGCTGCTGGTTCGGACCAAGGCAGTCTCGATCAATCCCGTTGACACGAAGATGGTCGGTCCCTACATTACAGCCGGAGCGATTGCAGGCTGTGACTTTGCGGGTGAAGTCGTGTCTGTCGGTCCTGACGCCAGCTCCAAGGGTATCCAAGTCGGAGACAGGGTTTACGGTGCTGTCATGGGCATGAACCCCCGCGAGCCGTCGATCGGAGCCTTTGCAACCTACGTGGGAGTCTCTGCTACGAACGTTCTGCGTATGTCACCGACTATGAGTTATGCACAAGCCGCAGCCATCGGGACCTCCTTCATGACCTCTGGGCTTGCGCTTTTCTACAGTCTCGGACTACCTGGAGATTCAGCTCAACCGAGCCAAAGGACACGACCGATCCCAGTCCTTGTGTCTGGCGGATCGACCGCCAGCGGCACTGCTGCTATTCAGCTGCTTCGGTTGGCGGGCTTTGCGCCGCTCGCAACCTCCTCTCCCGGTCATTTTGAGCTGGTCAAGTCGTACGGGGCGACAGCTGTGTTCGATTATACCTCGCCTAGCTGTGCAAGTGACATCCGGACCTACACGAAGAACAACCTACGGTATGCCCTAGACTGCGTTACCACGGTGGAGAGCATGAAACTCTGCTACAGCGCCATAGGTCGTGCCGGGGGGTATTATACCGGCCTTGATCCTTTCCCCAAAACTGTGGCAGCGACTAGAAAAATGGTCAGGCCGGACTGGGTGCTGGGCCCGACAATGATCGGAAAAGAGATCGCTTGGCCTGAGCCCCATTACCGGGCAGTGGACCCCAAGATTCGTAAGTTTGGACAGCGCTGGCGCCAGATCGTGGAGGACCTGTTTCTTCGAGGGGAATTGAAGGTGCACCCTATTGATGTACAGCATCATGGTTTTCAAGGGACTCTCGATGGGATGGATAAAATCCGAGAGGGACTTGTGCGTGGGAAGAAGCTCGTCTGTCCCATTCCTGTGTAGGCACTTGGAGAGATAGTATGCTAGGCCTAAATTTGATGATATCTTAATGCTTGGGAACTTTCTATGTTTATATCATTTCTACTGACTATTAGTAATACCACTTCCGTCTTTGGAACCTCATCAGGTTGCTCAGCCTGACGAGCCGGGCGACGTTATGTCTTCATCCACATTCCAGGTAGGTATTTAGACTTAATCAAACCGTCACTACGGTGGCAGACGACGGCAAAATACATCATCTTATACAGGGCGTCGGCCTACGCCAGTTTGTACAACGGTGAGCTATTCATCGTCTGATCTTCCCGACGATGGAACGGCGTTATGGACGAAGGCTGGGTTCAAAGAAGCAAGTCTGTCATTGTCTCGTCTCCGTCATACCCTTATGCCCCTGGATTACCTGCGCCTTTCTAACATCGTCTGTCCCCACAACCTTTGCAGATAATCCACATCGATTGTAGGAAATTCCTCTGCCCATCCCGCTGTCCTCAATGCAGACACTGCGCGACCACGATCTAAGGCAAACATGATATGCCCATATTGCAGATACTCTTCCACAACGGTCCAGTAAAGCTGTTCCTGCTCCCCAGCCCCGTCTCGTACCACGCTCAACCACTCTTTTATGGGCACGGTCGGAGCCAACGGAGACCCCTGAGCTGCTCCATCTTCCCGAATAGCTGGTATAATGAGGGGCAGCTGGCTCAAGGGAAGTGGCTGGGAACTCCCAAGATGGTAGACACTGAGTCTTGGGTCGAAAATAGTTTCCTCAGAGGCAAGGTGAACAATCGCGTCAGTCAGGATATCCACTGAAACGAAGTCAATCACGAACTCCCCGCCGTTCACGCGACTAGAGGAGATATCGGGAACGAGGCAGTGTTGGATCATATGCATGATCATGTTGTTGACAAAGTCCAGGCTGGGAGCCGCTACCCCGGTGATCAAACTCCCGGAAACAGCAGAAGCTCGATAGATGGAAACTGGTAAACCACGGTTGGCAGCCTCTGTGAGGATCATTTCGGCCGCCCATCGTGATTTCAAGTACCCATGCCCATCGTTAGCCGGAGGGGAGAAGTGCGCGGGACTTTCCTCCACTGTGCTCACATTGGCGCGAGTACGCGTCGAGAGTTGCCAGGTTTGCATATGGGGAATACTCCAGGTTGACAGGTGGTGGATTTCAGGAACACGGCCGCTCGCACTGCTACTGGCTAAAGCGATAAGAGTGCGGACACCGTTGGTGTTGGTCGCCTTCAGAGCCTGGTATGTTTTGAGCAAAGACACCTCCACGGCGAGGTTATAGATTGCATGGATTGACGTCGCCAGGTCTCGGAAAGATTGATCGGACAGGCCAAAGTTCCGAGCGACCATGCTACCAGGGACTATCTTGATACGCGACAGGACGTTTGCCGGCGTTAGACCGTCTCGAAACAACCGATACTTGTGCATGTCGGCAATCAAACCAGGTGCTTGAATCGCCTGCATCGTTCCCAGAAGGTGTACCAATGCGTTAGGTCCTGTGCTAAGGACCTTGGCCAACATATGGATACCAATATATGTATCAGCCCCGGCAAGTAGGATGTTCGTTACTTCTGGGCGTCGGAACCGTGATAGTTGATCAAAGTTCAAGTACTCTTGGCTTGTCGGTAAAGCGGTTTCGTGAGACCAATTGACTGGCTTTGAAGAATTTGCATCTTCTCTCGCGCCACCACTCTCTTTCACAGCTCGGAGACTCGATACCGTCCTTGCGAGAGCGAGGGGGGTGCATTCATTGAACATCTCTTGCAGCGGAGGGGCCACACCAAATCGTTTATTCAATTTTGACCGTAATCGTAGAAGCAGAATGCTCTGACCACCAACATGGAAGAAATTAGAACCAGGTGCGATGCTTCGGTCCTGTCCGACAACTGATTTCATAAGCTCAATCACATCATTCACGATATCAACATGAGCTGAAGACGGCCCTAGCGATTCATCTGAGCAGAGAGTACCGGATGGATGGACCAAAGAAAGCTTCATTCGCGGGAGGGCTTGCCGATCAACTTTTCCTCCAATTGTGGTCGGCAATTTGCTCAAAAATTGATACCCGTTGGGTAACATGTATTGGTTGAGGACAGGCTGGACATTTTGGTGAAGGAAGGTAGTATACTCGGTCTGTTCCCTTGTCGTTCGAAGCGGTATTCTGGGGACAATAAAGGTGATCACTTGGCGGTCGTCGGTCAGGGAGGCCGACTCGGCCTCTTCAGCAACAGATCTCGCGATGACGGCGATGTCAACAATGCCCTGACCGGTTCCCGTCTTCGAACGTTGATACAACGCCTGTTCGACTTCCCCGAGGTCAATCCGAAACCCTCGTAGCTTTGTCTGTTTATCACCTTCAATTCGACCGTGGAATTCTAGCAGGCCCTCGGGCAGAAATCGTCCTTTGTCACCGGTTCGGAATAGTGTTGACCAGCCTCTAGCTCTATCTTCCTGCGAACAGAATGGGTTCTGAATGAAGGATCTGGCATTGGCGTCGGGCCGATTCAGGTACCCCATCCCAACTTGAGCGCCTCCCACACAGATCTCCCCGACAAACCCAGCTGGTAGCGGATTTAAAGCGTCGTCCACAATATAATGCCGGCAATTTGGAAGTGGGGAGCCGATGGGGATGTTGGTAAGCCCCTCCACGGGCTCATCTACCTTGTGGATGGTCGTCTGAACCACCAGCTCACTGGGACTCCATGTGTTGTACACGACACCTGGGATAGCAAGGTCGTAGAATGCCTTGACCAGTCGCACTGGAAGCCGCTCGCCCGCGAACATGGCGATCCGGTAGTGCTGACATTGGCGAAGTGCCGTTGGATTATTCTCCACTAACAGGGCAAAATGCGTTGGTGTAAAATAGCTCACGGTGATGGACACCTGCTGCATGAAAGACGCCAACCTCCATGGGTCCTTGCGCAATTCTGCAGTGGCAACACAGACTTGAGCACCCGCACACAGGGCGGAAAATACCTGTACGACGGATAAGTCGAATGCAAGCGATGATTGTTGAAGAAATCGGTCGTCGGGGGACAGGTGGAAGTACTGGCTGAGGGATGCGAGCATTTGTTGCGTGTTGCCATGCGAGAGAACCACTCTCTTGGGTGTACCGGTGCTGCCCTAACTGGAATCAGTCCAGTAAGTCTGATGCTCGGAGTGGAGGTACTTACCGAAGTGTAAATCATATAGAAGGCATCGTTCGTTTCAGGCTGAAATACACTTGCCCTGCCCCAAAACTGCTGGGCTTCTAAAATGTTGATCAATTTTCGATGAGTTCCATTGTTAACATCCAAGTCATTCGCCAACTCCTGAAGCTCTGGTTCAAACACAATGACATTCGCTCCGCAATCAGCGGTGATAGTGGCCAGTCTCTCCGGGGCGAAGTCACTGTCTAGAAAGACGTAGCAGCATCGCATCCATACGACCGCAAGCATTCCTTTTATAACGTTGATTCCCGGCTTCATAAGCAGGCAAACTTTATCACCACTAGTGACGCCCGATGCATGGAGGCAGACAGCCACACGTTGTGCCTCGTTGACAAGCTGCGAGTATGTCAAACTGGCACCATCTGATGTCATGACGGCCACTGCGTCCGGATTCCTTTGGGTTTGACCGAGTATCCTTTGGCAGATGCCTAGACCTCCCCATGGATCAGGTGTGAAATCTGTATTCCAATAATGTCTTTTCAGCCGCGCGATCTCCTTTGCTCCACACATAGGTATCAAATCAAGTGACTGGCCGGGGGCGTTTGCAACATTCACGAGAAATGTTAAGAAGTTGTCGAAGAATAACTCCATAACACTAGAGGTATATTGGCTGGGAGAATAATCCAGTCGTACCTGTACTCCCGCGCCCGGGGTATCAAAGACATGAAGCTGTATTCCCCACTGGGTATGTATATCTAGAGACGGCGAGTCATGATGGGTTGATGCAAGGTGGTGAACGCGATAGTTGACAGCAACCTGCGCAGAGGGTAAACTACCGGTGTCTTTGCTGCTTCGTATTCCATCTAGAGGGCCGCAGGCAGAGCTGGCGCGGTTGAACGTCGCTTGTGAAGTTTGTTTAATATCGGCGATAAGATCAACGATTTTCTTCTCGGCGCACTGTCCGCATTGAATTGAGGTCCAGCTAACAAGAGGGACAACCTCAGTTGAAAGCTCATGCTCAACCTTGAGAAGTAGCAACGCGCCGTCGTCCTCGGTGTATCGAAAGATAAAGCTTTGTAGAGCTGCCAAAATGAAGTGCCATTGGCTTGCTTGTGCCTGCAAACAGACTTCCTTGATTTTGCCAACTGATTAGCTCTCCAATGGCTCAAACAGATATCTCCATGAAGAAGGTCTCGCAGGTAGCTGATCTGATCTGGCGAATGGGAATGGCTTGCGAGTAGTTGACTGGTGAAGTGGAAGCTCTGGCTGTTGCTTCTGTTGACTGGTTTCCGAATTGTCTAACTCGACAGGGGTGGTAGTGACCACGGGTGATTTTTTCGAAGCCGAGTTTTGATAACCCTGACCCCCTAGGGCCGGGACTAGCTCACCAACGTCTGCAGGCATAGTGTGTTGACAATGTCTCAATGGGACATCAGGCTCCTCGCAGGAGATGAAGTAGAGAAAGGCAAAAGTGGGTCCTGAGGTCTGATGGGATCTACGAAAGCATATTTCAACCTGAGCTCCTGGTTGAGGAGGATCGGAGTCTACTTGACGTCGGTGACTTCATTGTCAGCAGAATTCCACAGCCGAGTGTACATATCTCCGAAAAGGGCCTAAAAACCCCGACTTTTCAACCCAGAGTTGACGGCCAACAAAGGTCCGATTGCGTTGCCTCGCATGGAATTACTGGAACGATTCCGGTGGTGTGAGTGTCAGACCTAGCTGCACCAGCGAGAATTCCAAACCCCATTTCACAACTTGCCTGGAGTATTGATCGGGCTACCGTGACAGGGATATAGATGTGCTCGTCTTGGCTTCAGGGCCAAATATGTAGTAAATAGACGCACACTATCCACGCCGCGTGGCTGAGTTAGTGATGCGAACAACCCAGTCTGTTTCAAACTGTCTAAAATAAGGAAACTCCACGCTGTGCTGCCGACGATGTGTGGATTCAACTAGTCAAAAGGACTTGGGCAATAGTACTAAGTAATGCGCTCACAAGGTGATGGCGAAGTGGGTGCGCAGGTATTCGCCGTACCGATAGAACAACCACGGCACCGGCGTGAAAGCGAAACAGATAAAGCCCAACACACTATTACCCCATCCTAATCCCAGCCGATCGTACAGGGCCGGTGCTGCCAAAGCAAGAAAGGCCCCGAACGGACTTCGAACGACCAAATTGGCAGCCAAGGCCGAGGCGGCCGCTTCAGCCCCAAAAGCATCTACCAAGTAGACCTGGGCCGGCATGACAATAAAAAACGCCCCGATACCGATAATGAATGTTCCAACAATGGGGACCATCCAGTGCAGATGGTAGTATGCGCTCCAGCTGTACAGAAAGCACCCAAGGGGCGTGATGGGGGCAAACCATTTCATGAGAATCAAGCGCTCCTCGGGTCGAGCGACAGTTCCGCCGCGCTTTTGGCCCAGTAGCTTGTCACTCATGACCGCGAACAGGATCAAGCCTAGTATCATGCCTATGCCAAGACCGACGTAGGCTAAGCCGGCAACGCCAATATTGAAGTGATAATCCGTCTCAAAGACCGTGGGAAGAGTGGTGAAGAGCAGGAAGATGACCCCAAACAGAGTACCACTGTAAAGCGAAATAAGCAGGACAATGGGGGAGAATAGGAGCATCTTGACAGGTCGGATAATAGAACGACAGAGTAATTTCCACGGAGTCTCGTTTGAATTTGGGGCGGTCACTTCGGCCTTTCCGGCTTCGATATTGAGTTGTCTTGCCTTTCGCTGCAAGAGAACTTTGGCGTTGGTTTCTCGGAGGAAGATGATAGCAATGACACCGAGGACGCCAGACTATATGCAACACGTTTTTTCAATGAGCAATGTACCTAGTCGTTGAATTATTCAGGACGATGCCTCACCATAATCAAGATGATGCGAAATGTCCACCGCCAGCCAATGTTCTCGGATACAAAACCACCAATGACGGGCCCAATAACCTAGATTGTCGGTTAACATGTTTCCTGGAATCAACCACAGAAAGATTGCCATGCACATACCGGACCGAGGAGGGGTCCCACGGCAAAGAGGGCCATAGCCTTACCCCGTTCTTCCTGCGATGTCACATCCGCCACTGTTCCGCCACCCATACTCATAGGCCCCGAGGCCGCACAGCCGCAGATAAACCGAAAGACGAGGAACATGGCAACGTTCGTGCTAAACGCACATCCGGCAGTGAACGCAAAGTAGAAGAGATTGCAAACGTGGTAGATGATTAGACGACCATACAGCTCGGAAAGCGGCGCGAGAATTAGAGGTCCTAGAGCGAATCCCAGCACGTAGATGCTAACCGTGAACGCTTCGATCGTGGAATTGGTGACATGGAATTCATTCACCAGTTCAGCAGCCCCAGGTGCGAACATGGTGGCGGCCAGGTTTCTGACACAAGAACCCTCGGGGTTAGTGTCCCGACAAGACGGTGGTGGGAGACAGCTACTCACGCGTAGAGGGTGAAGATGCTCACGAAAATCACCTGGATGTTCTTTTTCGCTTTGGGCCAGTTGAGCGGGTTGGCGGGATCGTCAGGTCCATCCCAGTCCACGACATCAGTTTCTTGTAGTGAGGCCATTGAGGGATGCAAGAGACGAAGGAAGATACAATTCTTAAGGCTCAGAAGGGTCTTGGAATGATGAAGGGAAACACGGCGGAGGGAAACAAGACACTCTTATTGTAACCATCGCCCCTGACAAACATATCAGATCCATAGCGAGTTGATCGATATACAGTTTCTAATTTGAAGAAAGACAAAGCGGACATCCGAGTACAGAGAAAGCACGCTTGATCAGAGGTACGCCTATTGAGAGCACGGATGTATAGGGGCATCCCCGGTTGCATTTCAGAAAGTTGAAGGTGCAGACAAGCGGACAAGAGCTCGGAGGATCGGACGGTCAGTCATAGCGACGATCCCCTGGATCCACAGAGAGGATTACACTTAGTATGTAGCTGAGTCTTTGCTCAGAATGAGCGAAAACTGCCTGGAGGGCTACTCCGCTTCACTGATCATCCTACTACAGTGTGGCCTGTTACAGGCGCCCGGCCTAAACTCCGTCTTTCGATCTGATGTCGGGACAGGAGAGAGGAGCACGTTCGATCCGGAGGTCTTCGGCCATTTTCGGTACTCATCATGGCATTGTAGGAAATGTTCACGTTGCAAAAGCCAGTAGAGGCTCAGTCGATGTAGTTCTTCGACATCAGCTTATAGATTCGCATTGTTTGATCCTCCGTTAATGTTAAGTACATTAAGTTTGCTCTTCTAAAGAACTTTCTAAATGAAAGATGGCGGAACATCCAGAACAAGAAAGACAAGCCTTGCGAAATGCCGCTGTCATGAGCATCCAACTCCCATTCATGGATATTTTTACTCCATGGCAGAAATGGGCACTGTGAAGTTTTTCATGGACCATCAAATCTTTGAGAAGATCCCCGCGGGCAGTGCCATCTCGATCAAACAACTAGCCGACACAACCATGACAGACTTCAATTTGCTAGAGCGGTTCTCTGCTTTTCTGGTTGCTGGTCATGTTCTCGAATCTCCAGAGCTCGGATACGTCGCCCACACCCCAATTTCCGTGATCCTCCAAGACCACCGGGCAGTTCTGTTCTACACCCATATATTTAATTTTTTCATGTTGCCCATGTCAAGGTGGACCGAGTACTTCAAGCAACATGGCCCTTCCGAGCCAACCAGCACCTCCACCCCGTTTGGCCACGCCTGGGGGCAGCCGGATAAATCTTTGTACGAAATTCTCGAAGCCAGGCCGGAAATGGCAGAGTCATTTAATCGGACCATGGCAATTGCTTTGGGCGATATGCCTGTCATCGGGGCATACGACTTTAGCTGGATCGAGGAGTACGTAACCTACTGCGAGCAAGATAGCCGGGAATGTACTCGGCCCTTGATTGTGGACGTGGGAGGTGGAAAGGGGCAAGCTCTCAACGCCATTTTGTGTCGATATCCAAGGATTCCCTCGCGACTGTGTGTTCTCCAAGATCAAGCGCAGGCAATCCAAGAGGCAACGGACGAAAATGAAGAAGTTTTGCGGCCTGTTCAAAAGAAGGTGTCGAGCTTCTTTGATGAGCAGCCCGTGAAAGGTTTTCCTCCAACATTTCGTCTAGTCTTAGTCTCACCGATGCTAATGGTTCAAAGGTGCGCTTGTCTATCATATTCGTCGGGTTCTCAACGACTGGCCGGATGAGGATTGTGTCACAATTCTCCGTCATATCCGGGAGGCCTGCGAACCAGACTCGAGAGTGCTCGTCTCAGAGCAGCTTTTGCCCCCCGAACCCTCGCTGCATATCGCGGCAGGGGATCTCTGGATGATGAACTTTGGTGGCAAGCGACGTAGTGGCCGCATGTTCACCGAGCTGGCATCAAAAGCTGGGCTAAGAGTTTTCTCAATTTCTAAGGAGGACTCCTCCAACTCTGCGGTTATTGAGATGGTCCTGATAGGAGACGATGTCTAATGTCAGAGAGAGAGAGAAGAAGGAAGGATCCCGTCAAAGTACCATAGCTCCCAGGCGGATTTACCAATTGCGGCTGGCATTTTGGGGTAGAGGTTTGCAGAGCCCGAGATGAAGGGAGCCATGGGCACAGGGCCCTCAGTGATGGCACTTGCAATGGAGAGACGGGATATCGTTGCCATGGCGGGGATTATCTGTGAACTTGGGTGTATTGAAATTGTGGGTTAAGCCGATCAACTTACTTTACTTAACCAGCTTTGGTTTTTGTGGTCAAGCTGTCTGATCCTCTAGCATGCATGCAAGGCACCAAACTCCGAACATCGTTAGCATCTAGTATGGGATTATTCCGATTATTTGCATAAGTATAACTCACTGTGGGGAAAAGATCGGAGGATCGGACGGTCGGAGTCAATCGGAGATTATCCGCCTCACATTAGCAAAAGAGTGGATTGCCTTCCTCAACCATTAGACCTTTCGTTCTCTAAGGTGCATCCCTCTTGCCAGCAACCGACACCCTTTCGATTTCGGCCCCTGATGACCTCGCTTTGCCCTTTCTAATACCCTGAAATCACTGTTGAGCAACGATGGCGGATACAGTCCCTTCAGCGAGTAGGCGCCGCGCCAAGCCTCAGCTCTCTTGCAACCTGTGCAGGCGACGGAAGTATGTATAAACGTTGGATATACCATGTCTCATATCCTATGCCGATGTTCATTTCTTCAGACTCAAATGTGACCGCGAATACCCCTGCGGTACGTGTTCAAAGCGAGGACTTGACAAATCATGCACGTACCCACCAAACGCCATGCAACCCTCGAGTCCTGGGCGCCCATCACCGAGCCTGCAGGCCCGAATCCAACAGCTGGAAAACCTAGTGGTCAACTTAACGCAGACTAGTAAGGATTCTACCGATATGCTATCCCTCGCTCCATCACAGGCGAACAGTCCCATGCACATGACGGAGATTAACACCGATGGGGTGTCCTCTCAATCTGACTACGGTAGCATGAAAGTTAACGACTCGGGAACCGCCAGCTACGTCGGTGCTGATCACTGGGTCGCGGTTCTGGATGGGATTTCCGAGCTCAGAGACTATTTTGAGACCGAGGGATCGCAGCAGCATACCCGACGGGTCTCTGACCCACCCTATTCAGGGACCACGGGGCCGCTGCTGCTATCTGGTTGTCCCCAATATGCGACCAAGGAGGATATTCTGGCTTCTATGCCAGAGCGGTCCGAGGTAGACAGACTTGTGTCCTGTTACTTCAATTCTTTTGACATGTCCCCAGGTAAGAACCGCTCAATGCAGAAGCAATGTTCATGGGCTGACTGTCGTTTTGCAGCTGTTCTACACAGGGTGGAATTTCTGAAAGAGGTCAAGTTCATCACTGGATGAATATTAGCTAATAACTGACATGCGTACAGTACGAAGGGTTCTGGAGATGTCCCTCCGAGACGTCGATCATATGGCTAGGTCTACTCTTCGCTATCATGTGCTTAGCAGCGCAATTCCAGCGATTCAGGTTTGATTCGGGCCTGCAGCCAATGATATCTACCAAGCGAGACCCTCAGATGATGGTGGAAGCTTTCAGGGCCAATATCGTCCAGTGCCTGATCCTTGGAAAATACCACAAGGGTGGACCATACGTGTTGGAAACATTGATCCTATACTTCACCTGCGAGCACTTCCTCTGCAAAGATGCCGAGATTGGGATCTGCCTTTTACTGGGAATCATTGTTCAGCTAGCTATGCATATGGGCTTCCATCGGAACCCCAAGCACTTTCAAGATCAAGGAATGTCCCCCTTCACGGGGGAAATGAGACGGCGCGTGTGGGCTACCATCATGGAGCTGGACCTGGGGATCTCGGCACAGATGGGCCTTCCTCGCCTGATCAAACCCTGGCAGGCGGATACGGAGGAGCCCCACAACTATCTAGACAGTGACTTTGACCAACACACGACAGAACTCCCCAGATCACGCCCTGATACCGAAAATACGCCAATGCTCTATCGACTGTCTAAGTCACGTATGATGTCCACTCTGGGTCTCATTCTAGACCTTGGCTCAGATACTCGGCAGCACAAGTTCACCTACTCCGACGTCTTGAAAATGGATAGCAAATTGAACGAAACGCATAATTCTATACCTGAATGTCTGAAATGGAGATCAATGGCGCATTGCATTACTGACTCCCCGCAAATCATCATGCAAAAACTTTTCCTGGATGTCATATTCCACAAGGCAAAGATCGTCCTACATCGAAAGTTTCTTACCCGGCCACAAGACCAGTATGATTATTCTCACAGGGCGTGCTTGGACGCAGCGCTACAAATCTTGGAATACCAGCATATTCTGGATGAAGAGACCCAGCCCTTCTGCCAATTGTACCAGGAACGCTGGCGCGTGTCCTCGCTGGTGAATCATGACTTCTTGCTTGCAGCGAGTGTACTTTGCTCGTATCTGCAGCAGAACAGTGCGCCCCAGGGGGAAGCGAACACCGAACCGACAGAGAAAATCTATGGAGTCCTCAAAAGATCTTATGATATCTGGATGCGCTCCAGCTCCTCACGAGAAGCACGAAAGGCCACCCGTGCGTTGGCCGTTGTTCTTCGAAATCGCCACGCCATACCTTCACCGTCGGCGAATTATGATACTATGTCCGAAGCCTCGCCATTTGTTTATCCGCCTAGTGAAGCATTCATGCATACTTCAGGTAGGAGAAGTTATACCCTCCTAGAGATATTGCTTATTCCAGAAACACTCATTGGATTAACGGCGGCCGAATTATGGTGATGATAGGAACTAACGGACAAACTAGATTTTGAAGCGGATTCGAGTTTCTCATTCCCCTTCTTCGGCTCCCAAACACCGGGAAATCTCACGAGTTCCATGTTTATGTCGCCCGATCAGCTTGCAATATACTCCATGGCCAGTAAGTCCGTCAAGCTTCATTCAGTTTTGGTATAGGTAGTGCTGATCTACACAGACGCCCCTCCCCAATGTCCTTCAATAAGTGACTGTGAAAACAGACATGTTCTGCTGACCGACCAAGTCCAGACCAAGTCCACGACATATCGACATGACCAACCTTCTCACTTGTAGCCGGCATCTCACCCGACAATCATGTTCACACTTGTTTGATATGGCCATTGTTCGTTGCTGGCTGTGAGTTGGTGGATTCCGAAGGCCAACTCATGATAGTGGATAGGCTGGATGCAATTTTCCGTGCTTGCAGGAATGGACCTACGTGGAGGGTTTCAGCAGGATACTTTGTCGAGTAGGAACGTTCTGTCTAGTATTAAAATTGTGCCTTTGCAACGCTTTTAGTCTAGCGTTAATTCTACTTGAGCTTTCCTGTCAACTTTAGTTAGCTTCAAACCTTAGACTACATAGGAATCTTCGAGTCGACGGACAGTGTATAGAAGTTTTGGTTTTAACTGGTTTTGATTGCGTTATTGAATCAATTCGTTTGACTAGGTGTTGGAGAGATAACTGTGCTCAAGCCTCATGGCTTTTCTCGACTCTAATCTCGCAGGCATAGAGATATGCCAACCCTCCTTGGATGTATGTACTGTTGGCCATACACCACCATCTCTTCAAGGCCCTCAACTTTCCACAACCGCTGTCTTTCGCTTCATCACAGCTTGCTCATATATATATATATAAAATTGATTCATAGATTGTCTTCTCTTCAGCTCTCGCAGATGCGGATAATGTCTGTTTCGCTGTTTCATACTTCTCCACTCTTCTGAGGGCAAATCGGCTTACTGTAGTGGCTTGAGAAGAACCTGTTATAGAGATTAAGCAGGTGGGTGTGACTGCATTCAAAGTCTTGTAGTTCTGATTAACTGTCTTGCAGGTGGCTGAGGCATTTTATGACAGAGCCTTTAGCTAAGCTTCGCCAAGAATAAAAGTATAATTAGTGTCGTGGATTCATGAATACCCCCACGAATCCTGTATACCTTTGAGTGAGGGATCATATTGATCGATCCCTCAATGCAATCAAGCCAATGTTCACCTTTAATGGCTTAAAGCCGGGCTAAGCAACCAGTATAAAGGGAGTGGGACTCTAAAAACACCTGGGAGTACTTCACATCACTTCTGATTTCGCAGAGTTACTGGCTGGGTGAGTATGGTGATACTGAGATGTGGAAAAGGAGGGATATTCTCTACCTGGGGCAGAGACAGGGAGGACAGAGGAGGAGCTGGCATGTTCGACCATTGGCGGCAAGGTCGGCTTTCCCAGGCCAGAATGACGTGGATTGATCCAGGACTACATGCGGCTAAAAGAGCGTTTGAGAAATTAACGGATCTGAGACAGCGTGCTCATGCACCCCCCGTGGTCTAACAATATTTTAGCCAATGGTGTAAAGGCGATAGCCTATAGTGTGGACGCCCATGACAGAGATTTGCATTGTACAGGGGCCGGCCTCTAGAGCTAACAGTGTTCCTAGGTCTAGCCTCATATTAAGACCGAATGTTAGTCCCTTGGACTTTCTTCGAGCAACTTGCATGCCGCTACAGGGGCTTGACAAAAATTCAGCTCCATTGATGGCCATGTGGTTAACATCCATGATGACTATACATTAACAGGTCGTGGGCCAGCATATCATCTCATCTACCATGTATGGCAAGCCGTGTTTATTACATGTCAGGGCATATTTCCCCAGCCCGCATTCAATACAAGAAGGAGATAAAATGGTTGAGGATGATATGGCGCCGGGCTTGATGTCTGTTGGGCTCGTCTTATAAGTGCCCACTTTTAAAGACAAATTGTTGGCTAATGGTGCTGTTAACCCCGTGGGTACTTTACGTGACTTGACTGTGCCACCATGCATTAGTGCGTGTCTTGGTGGTTATGATCCTGTAATGAACTTTTATATGGAATCCCTGCATCATTAATTAGCACATAACTTGCGCTATGGGGTCAGACCATTTAGAAGGCGCTGTAATGGGTATTGTTTCATGCATAAATAACACCTCTGAGGCCCTTGGAAAGTGACATGCAACAACGCCAACGCATTTTCATTAAAGGAAGCTCCATTCCTGGTATCAGTTGTTCTGTAATCGATTGAAATGGCAACACGGACTAATTCCCTATCACTCCGCTCCTCATGTGAGCGCTGTCGATTCCACAAGCTCAAGTGCACTATTTCCCCTGGAGATTCGACTGATGACCAGCCGCGTTGCGTCAGATGCTCTCGGGCAAAAGTTGAATGTGTGTTTGGCCGGAGATCGCGAGGACGGAAGCATCATCAAGGAGCAAGTTCAGCTCAGATAGATTGGGGGCTAAACCTGCCAACGACCACGCAGTCACGTTCTATGGATGGTGGCGGTGATCTTTGCTTGCAGAGTGAACAGACAATCCATTCAGAAGGTACCCGTCAAGGTGACATTGAGCCCAGGCCTATCCACCAAGAGGACCTCTTCGTGGGGGAAGATACGCTGTATGGAGGATGGCCTCACCCGAGTATCTCCGATCTCTCTGCGGCTTTTTCACCGCTCGACGGGCAGGCTTCACAATGGATTGATCTGCAGGGGGAGGGAGGTGAGATGCCAGCAGCGTTGAGCGTATCGCCGAATGTCCCCTCAGACAACGTTCAGGCAGGTATCTCAAGCATCTCCGACAGCAAGGGCCCAGACACAGTACTGCAACTGTCAATGCTGGTTGCTAAGATCAACGAAACAATAAATACTCTGCATAGACGTAGTTGGGCCACCGTCAACAACGCCAGCGACCTGGATAACTACCCGATAGGAAGCGTCCTGCAACTGTCTCGAGACTTCACCTATATTCTTCGAGGAATGCAGCAGACAACACTGCTTCTATCACCCGATCTCGACGGTAACGATCCTGTGCCCAATCCCCGCAGACCTCAGCGAGAGACCGCCAGGGAGACATTTTCCAGCGCTTCACAGGCGTCTCGGACGAGATTGAATGCAAATATCCTCACTGACGCTGATGCAAGGCCTCTGGGGCTTACTGGAGTGAAGGGGATCGGGATATCAAACGAGTTGCTGATCATCAGTTGTTACATCTCCCTGACAAATCTGTGCAGCATTGTGTTGGATCACTTTGAGAGTTACATCCGCTTGCAATCCGAGGCCGGGCCAAAGAGGGGGACCACGGTGGCTGAACCCTTCCAGAGTCCAGATATTCGGCTCAGAGAACTACCCTACGCAGGAGAGAGATGGAGCAAAACTTGTACGGCTATCCATCTGTTGCTGGACGCTCTCCAATCGACAGCAGAAGCTATCGGGATTTCCGATTTTCTAGGTGAAATACAACTCACAGGCCCCGACGACTCTGCAATCATGTTTCGGAAGCAAGATAACGAGGCCTGCGCAGAGGTTATTGGAGAGTTTGCGCAGAGTGTACTGAAGATAGGGCTCTTTCGAAAGGTACAGTCATTGAAACAGTTACTGCGTGCTAAGATGAATCTGTGATGTTAAAGTATTTAATATCCTCAAAGGCCATAGTCAGTACTATAAGGAAACGACAGTGTCTTTTAGTCTTTGAGTTGTTAGAGGATTGTTGTAGGTCTGCTTCATACAGCATTTTTATTAACTAAAGGGGCTATATAATGCCTTGCTTTTGAAATTCACACATAACAAGTGTATTTGCCTCTTTAGGTAAAGTGATTGTATTAGATAGACTAAATATTAGGAATAATACAGGAGAGGTTTTTAGAAGTGCTAGGATAGTGCAGAGGAGATATATCACCATAGCAGGGCAATTTAGTTATGATTACTTTCAATGTTCTATCTAATAGCTATACACTATTTTCCTATGTCTTCTATACATCATGGGTTTATAGGATTCAGGTATTTAGATACTATTCAGCAAAGCGTATGTATAGCTAATCACTTTAATAGATAGGCTACATTAGCTTAATAGAATCTGTTAATAGAATCTTGATTGATTGATTGATGGTAGAAGAGGGTAATGAAGAACAGGGCTTCATTACTCAACCCACCTAGGACCCAGGATTCTACAGTCGGTCCTGCTACATTGATACCTATTAATTTTATAAATCTGAGACATTCCAAATGGACAAGAAGTCTAGTGAGATTTTTCATTTGAATTAATTCTGTAAAAAAGTAAGTGGGCATTCTCACTACATGTACTTGTCAACGGCAAAACGAGTTCTCAACGCTTGGCCATAGTGATAAAGTAACCACGGAACTGGCATGAATGACAGCGTGATAAACCCCAGAACACTGTTTCCCCCGCCCAGTCCAAGAGTATCATATAGAGGCGCGGTAGCAAGATCCAGAAAGGCACCAAAAGGGGATCGGATGCGCAGGTTGGCTGCGAGGGTGGATGCCGCCGCCGCCCCAAAGGCATCGACGAGATAGATCTGGCCTGGGATGACGATGAATAAAGAGCCGAAGCTAATAATAAAAGTCCCAATTATTGGTACTATCCAGTGTGTATGGTAATGTGCGCTCCAGCCATATATGAAGCAACCTAACGGGGTGATAGGACCGAACCACTTCATTAAGATAAGCCGCTGTTCGGCCTGGGCCACGACTTCGCCTTATGTCTGGCCCAAAAGCTTATCGCTAACAACAGAGAAGAGAATAAGACTGAGAAACATACCGAACCCTGGCCAAGGTAGGCCAATCCAGAAGTTCCAGTGTCGAATCTGTAGACCCCTTGAAGTACCAAATGGGAACGTGGTAAAAAGTAAGGAGATAAGGCCGAACGTAATGCCAGTGTATAATGAGATAAGCAAGACGATCAGGGAGAAAATCAACATCTTCACTGGACGTGTAAGGGCATGCAACAGCATCTGGCGGGGTGACTCTTGTCGTTTCCCTTTGGGCTCAGCTATCCTGGCGTTCCCTTTCTCTTTGCGCGTCCGGTCTGCTTTTCGACTCAATAAGACACCCGCGTTCGTCTCCCGCATAAAGGCGCCGGTAGCGATGCCAAGGGCTCCAGACTAAGGGTGAACTTGGTTAGGACTGCATCCCAGACATGGTGACAATTGTACCATACCAATATCAGGATGATCCGGAGTGTCTAGCGGGTACACAAGTACAAGTATGCCTTGATAATCCTATTCTCTCTAGGGAGGTAAGTGAGGGACATTACTAACACCTCAACTGCTCTATAAACAGGCAGGTAGAAAATCACAATTACTTGCCTGTTTAATTAGTGGAGGGATATGCAAGATGTCACTGTCTTCACATTACTTCATATGCATAAATGCATGGGATTAAAGACTTCCAAGCACTGATTTTCATGCTAATACATAAGACAAAAGTGTTTAGCAAACAACCATAATACTTCCTGCATGCCTGAATAAGGCATCTAATTGAATCAAGCTGGGATTAAACACCTGTCTAATTATCTTGAACTTAAGGTGGTACAGTCTTGTATTACCCAATATATTTAAATCTGGACTGCATATATCACCATATAGCAGGAGAAACACATTCATAATTTATAACCAATATTCATTGATGAGCTTTGTCTATTCCCAGGAACAGGATGTTTTGTCATGACCAGGCAAGAGACATACTTTAGATCACATACATCTGCATTAAACTAGATGAGAAATAGCCACATTACCATCTATGCAAACAAGGATTGTAAGGAAGGGTCCGATTATTAGACAATGAATTTTGAATTTAGTTTACCCTGCATCCAAGCAAGCTCTTTCATGTGGCTAGGTTTCAGTAGCACTCAGTTCCTCACCTACTCTGTTATTGAACAGTCAGTCCAACTTGAATCAAGTTTAATAATCTAACATTCAAAAGACACATTTAGATTGTCAGGCAATAATCAAAATCTCATCCACTCACTAATATCTTGAACTAGGTTCCAGTGAAACCTACGTGCAGACACTCAAGAACATTTATATATGATAGTGGAGGAAGCCAAGTCCCATTTAGCGAGTGCTTCAGTCTTCTGCAAACGCCTAAAGAAGTCTTAACCATGGAAGATTGCAGAAAAATCAAAGATTTACCCATTTCTGACCACTCTCGAGCTATTTGCTACTTATTTAGAGTAACTATTTTATGGTCAACCAGCCTACAAGCACCAGTGGATATGGTGGCTAGTCATTAAGTTAGTACTGATAACACAGACAAAGAACTGGGGATTAGTTCATTATAATGGGTAAGAGAAAGGAACGCAGGGGCAAACTTTTAAGAATGCTTGAAAATTATCAGCAAGCAAGGGAGATTGATTAACTTGATTGTCCTCTAAGAAATTGTGTATGATCTGTCAACTTTATCTTTCCTTAGTATCTAAACCTTAAGTTCTGGTGAGTACAGCACTTGCTTGGTATATTAGCTTTTTAGAAAGTAAGAGATTAGATTAATTAACTTAAAGGCAAACATACTTGTTGTAAGATGTCAAATGAGATTAAGAGAAATAGTAAAAAGATATTCAAGCTGGCGATGTATCCAGGTAGATCAGTAAACAAAATAGGATGGGAAGTATGATCTATCACATTCATGAAATAATTAATCCACCCACAGCAATTAATCCTTGCTCCAACCTTATTGGAGAAGGTTCAGGCCTTCTTAATTTATTTAGATAAGGCTATAGGCTCCAGCAAGTGCAATCCAGTAGACTGGTAGTAGTAAGATGCACAGACTAGTAGTGATTTTAATCCATATTTAGGTAAACACACCCATACTTATAGCATTTGGTACCTGTTAACCATGAGTTGCATTAACAAAGACCTGAGTACTATTCATGCTTTGTGCTCAGTCATTTAATTATCATAGTGATCAGCATCAGATCTTTTCCCACAAACTATTATAATAGTTTCGAAGGCCCCCAGATTGCGAAAACAGCACACTTCAGCCTGCTAGATGGGTACTACATTAGCCACCCACAATCTATGGACTGGTTTATATCGCAAGCATGGTTTTAGCATGTCAATAATGTGATATATGAGCAACCAAATATTAAATCTTTTGGGCCTGTGCAATGCTTAATAGAGAAAGAAAGAAGAATGTAATAGATCTAACAGTAATAACAGTCGCATATTCTGTCCAGGAAACATTAATATACAGCACTGTTTCCATCATCAAGCTAACTCTAGTGATTCCAAATACTTGCAGCCACCTTGCTCGTTCTTTAACAGTTCTTTTATCCAAGCCCTTATTTCTTTTCTTTATTGCTTTTGCAGAACATTCAGCTAGATCACTCATCATGCCACTCAATCAGGTATCTGATAATAGCACTCCAGGCGACTTTCAACATCCAAATCAGAATCTGCGTTGGTCTATTATCATTACTCTATACTTCACCTTCATCCTGTCCACTGCTGCAGTTGCATTACGCTTAGTGGTGAGAAAGATTAATGGGACAAGGCTGTACCTCAATGATTATCTGATTCTCATGGCCTTAGTGAGATCCTCCAAGTCAGAAAGATTTTCCACCAGGATGCTGATCATCGCAAAGTTATTCAAATATGGATGCTCAATCAGAGTAACCATTCATGAGTTGTCCACATTCTTCTAAGAGTTTATCTACTGACCAAATGCAGTCCTGTTTAATGGCTTAGGGTCACATATAAACATGATTCCCTAGAAGAATCTAGAAGTTTACTTCAAGGTAAGTACACAATTTTAGGTTTGCCCAAGGACAAGTACTAACCTAGCCAGATTAGATGGTCCAACTCCTTTATGTACACCAGATGCATCCTCTTCATCAAACTATCCATTCTCACCTTATACAAACAGCTTTTCTCCGTTCCTCATATGATTATCACCGCCAATGCTATCGCGGCGTTTGTCATCCTCTGGGCTCTAGCTGTATTCATGGTCAGTGCCTTACTGTGTTTGCTGGTCCAGAAGTTTTGGAACCCTTCAATCAAGGGATCATGTATCAACTCTGCCAAATTCTACTACAGACCATAAATTCCAAACATTTTAACAGACTTAATCATTCTCATTATGCCATTAAAGGTTGTATGGGCCCTGCCAATCTTAAAGATGCAGAGATTTCTGCTTTCCAGGGTGTTCATCATTAGCAGACTGTACATTGCGTGTCCACCTATATTATACCTCAGTCACTAACCACACACCCAGGACACTGATCTTTGATATTGTACAATTAGTCGCTATAATTAAATTCACGAAGGCTGGACCAGATATTACCTGTAAGTGGTAATTTATGCACTGTCTTGCTCTTATATTTAACCATTTATCTGCACAGACAATCAAATCTCTGTCACCATCTGGACATGCATCAAAGCAGCGGTAGGCATCACAGCAGCATGTCTTCCCAACTTAAGACCCTTATTCAAAGTCACCCACTAATAATTCTGGGCTAAACTCAGATCATCGCGGCCCCAGTCCAAAGAGGAGAATTTCAGAAGGTCCCACGGGCTGTCAGAAGCTACTACTCTCTATACCTATGCCACTCAGACTCAGTATAGTCATCACACTAAATGCACTAAAGCATAGTGTTTACTCCTCCTTTTGTCCTCTCTTTATCATTCCCTTCTAGTTTATTTCACTTACTAAGAAAAGCAGTACTCGCCCTTCATTCACTTCCCCTTTGCTTTATTAATATATACTTTTGCAAATGATCATGTATAAACTATGCCAGTTTGCTGTTAATTAATAGATGAGTTAATTTCAAGATAGTATACATATAAAAAAAAAAGGAATACCCATTAATTTAAAGGATAGGAGTCTAAAGCGATGCAGAGTAATCACCACAGGATATCCAGCATGCCAATACCAGCTCCAGCCTAACTAGATTCATGCCTAATAAGCAGATAACCCCCGTTGAACTTTTTACATCAAAGGATTATGCCAATATAGCTCTCTCCAATTTCATCATATAATAACCTATTCATGAAACATGCATATTAATTCTATCCATGTTTCAAGACCTACATCATCCTAATATCACTCCTCTAGCCATTCCTATATATGCCACAACAGCAATTCTCCTTAACCTTCCTCTATCTCTAAATAATACTACAATCAAAGCAACTACACAATCAGATCACCATGACCAGAAAAAAGATCCTCATCATCCTCAGCGACGCCCACTCCTTTCCCCTAAAGAAAACCTCTAGCTTAGACGCTGGCAAAACAGTCAAACAACCATCCGGCTTCTTCCTCATGGAACTCACTAAACCTCTACAAAAACTCCTCAACGCCAGCTAAAAAGTAACCTTCACCTCACCCAAGGGCCAGGAACCCACCCCGGACCCAAACAGCGAATCCCTCCTCGCCTTCACAGGCAACTTCTATGAACGCCAACGCAAGAACGAGCTCATCAACTGCATGAAGCGGGAGAATGGCTTCAGCCGGCCCCGGCCGCTCGGCTCCATCAGCGACGAGGAGCTGGATTCCTTCGCGGGGGTGTTCATACCCAGGGGACATGCGCCGCTCAAGGATCTGGGTGGTGATAAGGAGGTGGGTTAGGTGCTGCGGCATTTCCACGTGAAGAGGAAGCCTACTGCGGTGATCTGTCATGGCCTGTTTGCGTTTCTGAGTACAAAGCAGGTTGGGGATGGGTTGTTTATATATAAGGGGTATAAGATCATGTGCTGGAGCGATGCGGAGGAGAAGGTCATGGAGATAATGTTTAGTGGGGAGATTGAGAAGGTGGAGTTGGCTCTGCGCAATGAGGGGGCTGAGATGATTGAGGGGGGTAAGGAGAAGGCTGGGAGTATTACTGTTGACCATGAGTTGGTGACAGGTGCGAATCTAGTGGCGGCGAATGCGTTGGGGGATCAGTTTATGAAGATGCTGAGTGTTTATTGAGTTTGACAGAGGCGCTAACCGTCATAGCCTCAACAGTTGAATCAGTGACTTTGAACTCTTTGGCCAGTTGTTCTGCCCCTAGAGCAAACATGGTGGCGTCCAGGTTTCCTGAACTGTCAATTAGCGACAACTTACAAGTCATGTAAGTTGGGGTGATGGGTGTGGCACTTATGCATTAAGCGTCAAGAGGCTCACGATGATGACATGCAGGTTTCTTTTGCAAGACGACCAGTTGAGCAAATTCTCAGGGTTATTGGGACTGTCCCAGTCAATTAAATTAGGTTCTGGAACTGCCTTGTCCCTCTCGTTTGTGAGAGGTTGCATGTCGTTCTTCCTTGGCTCTGCTCTGGTAGCCGCATAGCCTTGATCAGACTCCCACTGACGTTCAGATGGATTCGATTTGGACATAGCTCCAATTTAGATAAATTAATAGATTATAGAAAAATCTGCCATATCTAGTAAGAGGCCTAAGTAGAAGGAATGCTAGTTTTAGAGCATTTGAATCCTTTGGCCGGGGGTAAACCACTACGTCTACTCCGATGTGACGGACATAGTGCTGGAGCATCGGAGCGGAGCATCGGAGCGGAGCATCGGAGCGGAGCATCGGAATGGACGACAAACTGGCAATTTCAGTAAAAAGAAAGTACTAACCTCTAAGTAGACATCAGGCCACGCTTACAACCTAGGAGACTAGGGTGAATGACCGGGGTTATCACTTCGAGGCCCACAGTGACAGCAACCCCGCCTGGATCCAACAGCTGGGAAAGGGAAAAACAACAGTCCTCCTTCGGCCGTCATTATCCTTTTGATTGAAAGAGAAAGAGAGGCGGGGTTGACCTAAACCGGTTGGACCATGTTATATCACTGTTTCATCAAGTGGCTTCTTGAGCTTTACTGTGCCAGCTTTACCATGCCAACTTGAGCATATTAGGCCCATCAAATCAAGTGTTTTCTGACAATACTCACCCGGATTTACCTTGGTGCTTGATTGGCTGCATTGAGTGCCTGTGAAAAGTATGGCAGATCACAAAGAACCTCAACTTCCAGAATGGGGGCCGGGCAAACCAGCTAGGGGGAGAGCACGCCGGCCATGTAGCAGACGTCGAGAACGACCGCTGCTTTCCTGCAGTCTTTGCAGACAGAGAAATTGAGTGTTCCCTAATACCAACATCTTATTTTCGTCTGTCGCAGGCTCCGATGTGACCGACAGCAGCCATGTGGGACCTGTGCGAACCGAGGTTTAGGTCTTTCTTGCGCTTACATTTCAAAGCCGATCAATGCTCACCAGCGACGGCCAAACGTTCAAGAGAGGGTCCAGAAATTAGAAAGTCTAGTGGTTGGCCTGATGCAAGGAGCATCAACGGGTAACTCCAATCAAACGCCTTCAGCCATTACGGCACATCACGATTCTCCCGTAACGTCGAGGGATCGATCATTTGCAGCTTCTCCATACGCAGATCTCTCGAAAGGCAACTCACCAGCATCCCATTGCGGCAGCTTGCAATCGACTACCAACTACGTCAACAGCGCTCATTGGGCTGCTGTTCTTGATGGGATTGCTGAGCTGAAAAACCATCTCAACGAGGAAGGAGAAGTGCAAGATGATACTCCACTGGATGAGCTCTCTTTTGCTGAGCGGGGCGGTCCGCTCCTTTATGGGTGTACCGGGCTTGCGACGAAGGAAGAGATTCTGGCGACAATCCCAGAGCGGCTGGTTGTCGATCAGTTGATTTCACGCTATTTCAATTCATTCGATATGTCCCCAGGTTAGCACGCTCCCAACATGACTGGTATGCTCTGGACTGATGAAGCATCAAGCCGTACTGCATAGTGTCGAGTTTTTGAAAGAGGCATTGGAACCCCCTTCCCAACCAACATGGATAAAACTGACGGCTGAGTCTAGTATGAAAGATTCTGGGAGAGCCCGTCAGAAACGCCATTTATATGGCTTGGCCTCCTGTTTACCATAATGTGCCTCGCCACCCAGTTTCAGAAATTCAGGTTAGATCCAGGGATACAAACGCCCGCATCCTTGTCAAGAGAGCACGACCTTCAAAACAAGATCGAGCTTTTCCGCCAGAAGGTCGTACAATGCCTTATATTGGGAGAGTACGCAAAAGGGGGGCCATATGTGCTCGAGACGCTCATGTTATATATTGCGTGGAGTTATTCTTCCGGAGTGACGCTGAAATTGGGGTATGGATCCTCCTTGGCACTATAGTACAGCTGGCAATGCATATGGGCTACCTCCGGGACCCGCATCATTTCCCCCAGTATGTCTCCCTCTACAGCCGAGATGCGGAAGCGCGTCTGGGCTACTATTGTTGAGCTTGACCTTGGAATCTCTACTCAACTGGTCCTTCATCGACTGATCAAGCATTGGCAAACTGATACGGGAGGGCCGTCGAACCTTCACGACAACGATTTTGATCGAGCCACGGCTAATATGCCGGCTTCGCGGCCCGAGAACGGACTCACACATATGCTCTACCGTCTTGTCAAGGCAAGGATGATGGCAACAATCGGTTTTGTGTGGGATCTGGCGACTGACACAAGGCAATATCCCTACACGGAGATAATGAAGATGGATAGCATGCTTCGAGATGCGCATAGCACAATCCCGTCATGTCTCCAGTGGCGTTCTATGGTCCATTGCATCGTGGATTCACCCCAGATGATCATGCAAAAGGTGTTCTTGGAGATTATGTTCCACCGTGCGCAAATCGTGTTGCATCAGAGAAACCTGCATAGCTGGCAAGCAGACACGCAGCATGACTACTCCCAGAAGGCATGTCTAGATGCAGCGCTCAAACTTCTCGACTATCAGCACGTCCTCCAAGAAGAGACGCAGCCGTTCTGCCGATTATACCAGGAGCGATGGCGAGTCTCCTTTCTAGTTAACCATGATTTTCTGCTTGCCACCAGCATTCTGTGCTCTTACCTACATCAAGCTCGTGCCCAAAATAAAGGATACGAGGGCGCTGTGATCGGGGCGACCATCTGGACGTCGCTCCAAAAAATATATGACATTTGGCTTCGTTCTAGCCGCTCTTCGAAGGAGGCACAGAGAGTATTGAAAGCTCTGAGTATGATTCTCGGAAACCGCAATTCTACCAATAGCGACAGTGCAAATGACGAGACAAAGTCATTGCTCTTGCAGGTTTCGCCGGCAGCATTGCATTAATGATACCACCTGTCCGGACCCGCAAGGTAAGCGCAACCTGCCATACCTGTTGACCGGCGCCGAGGCCTGACAATTGTCTGGATAGGGAACCCTGCCCGTTTCAACATTCAATTCCCCGACTTTGATGCGACGGCGTTGGCTGATTGGTCTCCGTCAAATGACGGCATTGAAAGCTTTCCAATCACAACACCTGCTTCCAGTGTCGACTGGCAGATGATCGACAGTAAGCCCTGTTGGTGGCCCATTGTCGTTATCTAGCTTATTGACAAATTCTAGCCGCGATAAATGCTATGCAAAGTCCCGGTGGCGAGAGTTCTCAGTTTCCGGACGGCGCTGGACGTTAATCATGCATTAATGTCTCACCTGGGTCCAATCGCAAAATAAAAGAAGTGCTATAGTTTTTGAGGAGCTACTCAGTGAACGCGGTTGCCTTCTTTCTGCCTAGAGTACAGCGATGGACTGACTTGCCCGGGTTATACGATGGTTATGCAGTCCCGCATCGCCTCATTTGGACACGGTAACTCAAGCCTAGATATGGACAACTTCTTATTCAATGGGAGGTCCACTCCACTGCGCAGTCGAAGACTGTCTCTACTTTATTACACTGATTGACAACCTTGGACATTTTTGCCCATTGTCCTCCTAGCGAAGTGACTGTTCCCGTTTGTCGATTGAGTCTAGAGAAAGAACGCAGGGTACACCAGAGACAAAGTGGCTCGGTAGGGAGACTAATAAAATAAGTTCAATTATGTACTGACCCTGTCAGTCACATTATAGTGTCATCACCCGGGAAAGACTTCATGGCCAACCTCATCAGCAAGCTGGAGACGCTGGAGATAGTTTACTCAGTATGCGTCTTGACTGTGCCGCAATTTAGAGGCTTCCCTTGCTCTCTATGGAGTGGGATTAGCAGTACTGGCTATCTCAGATTTATTTAGGACCTTGCTGATGTGAGTCAGGCCCTCATGCAGGTTATTAGACATTCCAGTGTTCTGCAGAATATAGAGTCCTCAGTACCATACTGTGTATTCCAGAGGGAGCGGTCCATCATAGAATGTCTGTACATGTTGCTGCATTTAGCCATCATCAAAAAGAACAAGCTCATGATGAACAAACCCCATCCTCTACTGTAACGAAGAAATCCACTATATTAATTATATCCTCCATAGAATCCCATAGCCTTACCAGCGTATAAATGGAGCAATCTATCCACCCTTCATAGTCTTTAACCCCTTCTGCTTCATCTGGATCTGGGAATGCCTCAACAACCTTTGATTCCCTAGTTGCACAAAACCTTATTATGAGCTTCTTCGAAGCTTAGAACACTGGGAGGGAGTTTCTTCAGCTCGGCAAGATAATTCGCGGAAACAACAAGTTTCTCGCCGCCTGTACGATGGTTACTGCAAGCTCTTTCCCAAGCTATGGATGAGACATTGCCTTACTGTCTTCTGTCGTACTGACGCGAAAGCTAAGGGAATCCTTGTACTGTGTATGATTTGTGTTAGAGCAGATCACGCATGAACCTTAGAACTAATATCCTTGCCTTCTGGTAGCTCTCCAAGTAGATTGCCTTGGACTTCTTGAGTAAAGCATCTCGTCGTGCCTTCGCTCCCAGCTGGTCGCCCCACAGAGGGACCTTTGATAAAGACCTCTTCGAAAGCAAGTTAGAAATAAAAATGGATGCGCCCAGGAGCAGCCGCAAGCGTGGAAACCGATATTAATTGAAGGTCCATTGTTTCGTCGTTGTAAAGGAATGGATCTATGGGTATGATATCATCTTTTACATATATAGTTATCGGCTTGAAGCTATCGACTAGAAAGACTACGAGCCTGGTGTTAGTAGCGTAACAGAGATGGATGTTGTGTAAAATTCCAACTTAGGCACACTCAATCTGCGGCATATCAATGATTATTCTAAAATATACTCATTTGTGGAAACTCCTTCTGTAAACAACGACACTGTATCCCGATGCCTCGCTACTCCATTACCAGCCGAACTCGGCATGTTTGCCCTCATCATCGACAATCTTCAGGAACAAATCTTTGTTATCCCCCTCAACAGCGGCACGGGCAATAACCTTCCCACCCTCGTCAGCATCCTTGTGCCCTTGGAACCCTCCAAAAGCCGTACGGCAGTATCCAGGCTCGACTAGAACAGTCGAGATATTTTCCTCCCGGAGTGCAATCATGTCGACGGCCGAGATCATATTGACGGCTGCTTTGCTGCTGCGGTATACAGGAAATTTGTAGTTCCAGGCGTTGTAAGGAGAGCTTTCGGTCAGGGCAACACCAAACATCCCCAGGCCACTGGTAACCGTCACAATACGGCGCTGAGGATAAGTTGATTTACGGATCAGCGGGAGAAAGGTCTCATTCATGACAGCCACACCGAAAACATTCGTTTCAAAAACAGCGCGGAGGTCCTCACGGAGAGTGGCATTGGGTTTTGGTGAGCGGTTGATGCCGGCATTGTTGACCAGGATATCCAGGTGGCCGAATTTCTCTTCGACCATTTTAGCGGCACGGAAGATGGTCTCGTCGCTATCCAGATCAATAACAACCGGCGTTAAGTCTGCATTGCCAGTCTCAAAAGCAATGACCTTGACGGCCTCGTCGGCCTTGGACTGAGAGCGGGCGCCGACGACCAGCTGGTATTTGTTGGTTCGGGCCAGGACTTTGAGACTTTCGTGGCCGAGGCCCTGGTTACCGCCAGTGACAAGGATAACGGGTTTGGAATTGGAAGCCATGAACGTGTTTGTAGATGTTGTTGTTATTGTTGTCGTTGTCTGAGATGTTGCATCAGCCTTGATATAGCTGCGTGCTCGGACTTAAGTTACGGGATTTAACAGCCCTGTGCCTTAAGCCCGGCTGCCAATGTTGAATGCCCGGCCTTTGAACTTTGCCCGGCGCTATTACCCAGTAGAGGGTCCTAAATCTATCCTTAAAGATGCACAACAGTTCCCGATTAGGAGGGGTTCCCGGTTCCAGTTAAGTTCCACGCAATGATACCCGTATTCCCCGATTCCCTGTGTTATTTTTATACATATACATGCCGTTTGCTTGAAGCAGGGGGCTTCTAGACGGAGTCCTGGTTAGTTTAACCCACACCAACTTCTAGGATGACTGATCAGGCAGTCACCCCTGTGTGGGACGCTGTCTCGCAATGGATTTCAGTCACCAACCCGGATTTGGAATACTGGTGGAAGCTAACCGGTCCACACATCTCCTATATGATGGTGGCGGCTGGCTATACAGTCGAGGCACAGTATAACGCACTGTTGTTTCATTATCATTGGATCGTAAGCTTATCACCTGCAGAGAGTCCTCTGGCTTTTCCTGACTGACCATCAAGATTCCTTACTTGGGTCCAGCGCTGAGAAATGATAGCCGGCCCAACTGGAAGTCTCTCCTCGGCAACGAGGGTTCTCCAATCGAATACTCGTGGAAATGGAACACGGCCAAGGGCAAGCCCGATGTCCGCTACTGTTATGCGTCTGTGCGCCGCATCATGAGTATGGGTGGTCGAAAGCAGGTTGCTGAGGAGCATCTCCAGGAGCTGCGCTCCCTCATCTGCGCCGTCTCGGGTCTTGACCCAGACTTCCCGGAAGATCAGGAAAGGCCATTCACTAGCAGTCACTACACCACCGCGACCAAAGACAACTTTGGCGAGCTGCCGGAGATTCTCCATAGCTACATCTACTACTTCGATATCGCACCCGGCAAGTCCGTGCCAGATATCAAGTTCTACACCCCGTTCGCCGAGTGGGCAGGGAACCTGATAGACTGGATGGAGACACGTGGCCGTGGTAAATACGCAGGGGAGTACCTCGATGTGCTAGAGCATCTTAACCAGCATCGTAGACTCGAAGACGGCAAGGGTGCCCATATTTACATTAGTGCTCTGATCAAGAACGATGGGGAATTGTATATTACCTCATATCTTGGGGCCGAAGCAGTGGACCCTTTGCGGCAGGAGGAGCCACGCCGGAGGAGTGACAGCCGCTGAGCTGCCAATCCATCTCTTGACAGTCTGGACATTTCGCCGTAGGGGGTCGATACTTTCAGTGGAATCAGTTTGATCAATCTGATAACACACTCACTCTGATATACGTCCTGCTACCTATGACCATTTATCTGGTGATTGAAATAGTGCTGGGCTATTATCCGCGCTTTGGGCAAGTTCAGATAGGAGAACCATGACCGACTGCAGGGAATTGGAGAGCCTTTTCAACCGCCAGTATCATTTTAAATCACTGCACCACTATCCAACTATCTGCTTAAGCATAACCAGTCCTTGCTGGCACTGCCTGCACCCCATCTGCCTAGGTAAACTGCACCCCCAGATCAATATACCAGAACCCCGTGACTGCAGTCGCCGGCGGGATAAAGCTGGTAATTGCCCCCTCCTTAACCACCTGCTGTCCATCTGGCGCTGTCAGCCTCATCGCAACAGGCGCAGTGATGGGTCCCTTGCCCTGCGGGAGGACCCAACTGCCATACCGCTCCTGCGGCCGACTACTTGTATAGTTCGGATCGTGCTCGAGTGCAATCCAGCTCCCAGAGCCACCGGCCTGTACCTCGATACTAACCACCGAGCCCGGGCCGTTGGTATTCACCGCGCTCAGAGCAAAGTAGTACGGCCCCGCGCCATCATGGAGCCAGATGTAGATGTTTCCCGGCTTGGGACAGGGAACGCGCCGGTAGCGGATGGGAATCACGCCGTCGGTGAGACTGCCGTTTCCTTGTAGCCGGCCCATGGCGATATCGGAGAGGTCCATGTGGTGGGATCCTTCCGGCAGGGGACAGCCGTACTTGAAGTCGATTTCGCCGCAGTGGTCTGCGCCGCTTCCGCCTGGTCTTGTGAGATTTTGCGTTGGAGTGACGAAAGGGGTCGACTTACAGCACCATTTTGAGTTCGCGTCGCAGGGACAGCTGTCTACTATCTCGAGGACGATGGGATCGGTATATCCGCTTTCACCGACGGCGTAGTCCGTCCCGTCGGCTTTGGTACGGATGAGCTCGAAACACTCGCCGCAGGAGAGGTAGTTGTCGGGATTGCCGGATGCAGCCAGGGATGACCAGAACTATTCACTCAGCGTTGTCACTTCAGAGTTCTGTGTGTACTCACCTGAGTGTAATAGTCCCCGTTTGGGGCGGCGAAGTTCCCGCGAAGGGTTACATTAGCAGGGTCCTTGCAGAGGAGTGGATACGCGGTGCAGAAGGCGTCGCAGGTAGAGCCCAGCATGGGGTCTGTCCAGCTGGCAGTGACGCTGTTCTTGGTGCAGAGGCCGTACAAGCCGAACCCGCAGGCGCCGCCGCTGGTCAAACCAAAGTGTGTTGAGCGCTGTAGCTGTCAGTATGGTTTGGTTTCGTGGGAGGATATGGGATACTCACGCTGTAATGCCAGTCCTCGTTCGAGGTTACGCTATGTTGTTCTCCCCCTGCTAGTATCAGTCATGCTCGGAGTTCGTAGGAGAAACGTACACATTGTCCCGGACTTGCACATGGACGAATCAGGACTGCCGCAGCCGCCAGTACAGCCGCTCGTGCAGGACTCGGATTCATTATTCGAGAGACAGTAGTATGGACAGCAAACGTTATCAACGAGAGCCCACGACCCACATGAGCTGGCATTGGCCGCAGGATAAGGGCTTTGTGTAGCTGTAGCACTGGGGAATACAGTAGTCGTTGTGTAGCCTGATGTGTTGGCAGAAGATGTAACAGACCCAGAGGAAGAGGTGCTGGTGGCAGTCGAAGTCTACTCTGCGTTACACCCAGTACAAATAGTTCGATGGCGATAATACTTACACCTGTTGCTGGTGTGCACTGGTAGTAGTACGAATTGATCTCGACGCAGGCATTCCCACTCTGGCAGCAGGTAGACCCGGTATAAGAAATGCCACCACATTGGCCCCTTACTCTTAGTCAAAGGCCAACTCTGGTCAGGGGAAGACTCACCAAGCTGAAACGCAGCTGCTCTGCGCGGCAGCCACCGCAAGCGAGGCAAGAAATATGCCAAGGAGGAGCATCATATCATCAAACCATAATCTACCAGGTGGAAGCATTGTATTCGGAAGATATCTGTCTGATCTATATACCCTACTTGACCTTCCTCATTGAGTACGGAGAGGCACGTTTACCCCGCAAAAATCCCATCTCTACAGGATTCAGCCAGGTAAGACAAGCATGAGCCGAAACGGCAAAACTGCAGACAGGTTAATCTATTTAACCCTTGCATAAGCTTTGACAACCAGTCGATCCCTCCCGATTGGATACAATCTGATTACCTTATTTAACCGGAATCATGCCCTGAAAAATCTGCGTCAATCAACGCTCGAGGGATCAAGGGATCGGACCGTGATTCCGTTCAGGCTGCCAGATGACAGGCGACGAGAAAAGACGGAAGGAAAAGACGGACATTTTGACCTCTCGACAACTGCCAGGTCAGGATATTCTGTGTCAGATGAGCTTCCTAACTTGCGGGTCAGTGCGGTTCCCTTATTGGACTTACGATTGTAGTTTTAGCTGTCGAGGTCTCCAGTATACTGGGAGGGGAGATCCTTCATGAAGAGTCTACGGCAGATCAGCCTGACTTTCCGGGTCTTTCTACGCAAAATCAAGATCTTGTCATCAGTAGGCCATCATAAAATATGACAGAGAATCGGCCGCGGACTGTCAAGCTTGCCTAAGGTGGCAGCACTTAGGTCGATCAGGGACTAGTTGTTTTAGTGAAATGCGTGTCTACGCAGTAGGACAGGCAAATGAAGGCCGAATTCATGATTGTTCAAAAGATTGCAAACTGTATAAGCCCTTCCAACCAGATATATCGATCAAGTTAGACAACCAAGACAAATACTAAAAACGCAGGACAGTTGCATAACTCACCAGACCGAAGTCAACCAAGCAAGCCAATAATCAATAATCAACCAACCAAATCAGATAGCGCAAGAAAATCACCAAATCAAAAGCAAAACGGATTCGAAATCCACCGGAACATCAATCACGCATTCTCACCTCATAGTTTACCTGCATGAGGTGGGAGGTAATGATCCGCATATTCTCAAGGATATGCAGACTCTCCTTCTCCTCAGCCAACCACCTCATGCATTCAAACGAGCCGTCGCGCTTCAATTTGTAGAACTTGACCTCTCGACCGGTTACGATCGCGCCGTGGATGGTCATCCCGCGCTCCCTTGCAATCGGACTGTGAGATTCCTTTGTCATCTGTTCCTTCAACATAGCCTGCAGCTCTGCCAAGCACCATGGTCCTTGCTTGGGCTCAGCCTGGCAGAAGACATGGAGGAAGTTCAGACGGTCAAACGGGCCATATTCGCGGCTGACGGCAAGAGAGATGTGTGAGGTCTCTGATTCCTGATGATTGCCTAGAGCGTACTTCACCTCGGTCTCGTCAGGAAGATCGGACAGGTTGGGGAGAGAACCATAAAGAGGGAAGGGGAAATACCTCTGTAGGAGGTGGGTCCAGAGCACATATAGCTCTTCGCGGGAGGGAGACTCGGGGAGAAGCGCGAGCTTTTCGCGCACTTCGATTGGGAGATGCTGAGGATGAATTAGTATTTTTCCTCGCAAAGGGGTGGGATATTGACAAACCATTGTGTGTCTTGAAGTCATTCTGGGTAGTGTCTTTTTCGGCTGGGAGTTCGTAGATTGTGGTGAGAATGTAGGGTTGTTGGATGAAGAGAGAGGAGAATGATGATGAGAATATGGACTTCATGGTATCACTGCGATATTTATATTCGAGTCTTGAGAAGTGTCTTGAGATTAATACACGATGTTTCAAACACTACAGAGTGTAGATGATGGTGTCTTGAATATGTTTCAATTGCTACTATGGAAAACAAAGCAACGGACTCTGATACAATTCTTTGTTATTAAAGATATGTCTACAACAACGAGACAACAAAACAAAGGCATTGTCTCTGCAATGGACAACAATGCCGCTCATTGCTGGCCAGGTCTCAAGAAAGACACCAATGACTCATTGAGGAACGGACAGATTCTGATGCAACTCCTTTCGCTGGACAGCCCCGAAACGAAGATTGCCGACGTCGAATATCTACCACCATTAGCAAGACATCTTCAAAACACAAGGAGAAAGGACGTACTGCGTAAATTCCCTTGAGAAATGTGTCACCGAGGATATCCATAGTCATACTCCCTCTGCTCTGGATACCTCCGTAGACATACCCCGATTTGGCCTCGGCGAAGCCCAGATCCTCCTTTTGCACGACAAACTGCTTGTCTCCCACGGCAAACGAGATGACCGGAAGTTTGTCCACTGTCGTATTGGATGGGTAAATATACCCCTGACTGTCCTCGTCGTAATGTGCCCCAGGAATAGCATCATAAATTGCCTGACACGTCTCATCATCGACCAGCGCCAACGTCGTCCCCGTATCAGCAATGGCCTTGTTCCCCGACCTCGCAATCGTCTTGCCATTCACAGTCGCCGAGGCAGAGTCAAACAGCCAGAACCCCTGACTCTTGTCGATGGGGGTGTAGTATACCTCCTGGCCCGACGCCGTCACGGTATCCTGATCGATGAACCCAAACGTGTAGAATGACTCGCCCTTATCCGGCTCATCCGCGTCTTTCCAGGAACCCAACTTCGCGGTGAACAGTTCCGCAGATTTCGGGATGTCCTCTTGAGCGATCATATTCTCGACAGGCGTGCGGACAGCCTGCGGCTGAACCGTGTTGATATTGCTAAACGCCAGTCCCAGCAAACCGTCGCCGGTTCCCTGCTGGAACTGCGCGGAGAGGGTGTCGGCCAGCTCGATCGCCTGGTTTGTGACCTTCAAGCCGCCGAGCGAGATTGTATCGGTGCCTACCGTACCAGAGGCGGAGGAGCCATCACCATAGGAGATCTTCCACGTGGAGTCGGACTGTTCTTTGAATGTGCTGGACTTGCTTGGGTCGAAGACTGTGCCGGTGTTGTGCTGGGAGATGGTCGCCTGGGGGAGTTTGGTTGACCAGACCTACTTTCTTAGAATCTTGCAGGTTTTAAACGAGATACATGGTGCCTCACCCATAAATCCGCAGATCCCGTGTCAAAGTCCAGATTCAACGTCTGCGCCGGCGTCCCAATACTGACTGGCGCCAGGTACATGGCGTCATTTTGGACGTCGTCGGCGCCAACTTCGCCGGACTGGTCTGTATCCGCGATTCTCTTGCGCAGGACGTGCTGGATGCGGGCCTTGCCACCGACAGGCAGGCTAGTATACTGGCGGCCCGTCTGGTGAATAGAGCTGCCGAAAAAGTATCGCCCGCCCTTTGTAGGGGTGAAGCGGTACTTGCGCATGAGGTGGACATAGGACTTGATCCCGGACTTGCGGTAGTGGGGGTTGGGGAGGAGCTTGATCTTAGTAGCCATTGTGATTGTTTCTCAGTGATGGAGGGTTGAATGTAGATTGATGACTGAGTTGCGAGGCTTTTATGTCTTGCTAAAGATGTCTGCCCCTCATCACCGGGAAGTGATGCTGTGGCGCTGGACGCGACGTTAGCGTGTCGGAGAATCTGCACAATGACATGTTGAGCCTACGATCGTTCCATACAGGAAGGTACTCTCGAGTGATCTGCACAAGTAAGCTGTCATTTGTGGCCAAGGATAGCCAAGCTTCTTATCTTTGCTTGTTTAGAAATCAAGGGGTGACGTATAGACATTGATGGTCTCTTTCCAATAGTGTCATCCCCTCTTCATCTGTCTACTAACAATCCTCCCCCCCTCCATCTCGACCTGCCATTGCTTTTTCTGACTATCTACAGCCTCCAGCGTGATCATCCCCTCTCCTGCCAGACAGCAGACTAGCTCCTTCACAAAGGATTGATCCTCCTCCTCCAGCATTCGCACATCCGGCCTCCACCTTCCCTCTTCGTACTCCTCCTTCAGATCCTTCATCCTATTCTCTTTCCACTGCTCAGAGAATTTCTCCATCTCATACAGCCCCTTCCACTCTTCGAGATTCGGCTGCATCCTCGGCGTAAATCCATACCCGTATATGGCGGTAAAGTCCCACTCTCCAGGCTGCGCAATGTATTCCCCACTCAACCTACCATCCAACTCGCACGCTCGCTTCCCCCCCGCATCTCTCAGAATCCGTATCACCGCGGGAAAACTCCGGTAAGCCTCGGCAGCTCGAGCAGGCGGACCCTGTAATTCGTCATACACGAGGTTCTGCTCGATAGCTTGGTTCCTACTGGCGCCGGGCTTGTGGTCCGCCAGTCGTCGCATGTGTGAGCGGCGGCTGATTTCCGCGGAGTGAAGGGCTTGATCTAGGACTGTCCATGATGGGGATTTACTTGGATTGAGTTCGTTGATACGAGGGGCTAGGCCCAGGGAGAGGAGAAGTGTTAGCGTGAGCGGTTTGCCACGTTCTGCGGCGGCGAAAAGGGTATGGTGGCTGTTGGCATTGGGGAGATAATGTTGTGTATAGGCTTGCTGGATATCAGGATTCAAGTGGCGGAGGAAAGTCTGGATCAGATCGTGCGAGGCCTGGTCCGTCAGGACGGTGTTGTTGACGATCGCGAAGAAGATGTCCCTTCCCAGGTCGTTGAGGACGAGCGGATCCGCTCCCTTGCTCAGTAGGAAGAGGCCTCGTCGTGCCGGGTCGAGATCCGTGCCGAGGGCGATGGTCAACGCAGTCGCTCCGCGGCGGGACTTTGCGTTGATGTCTGCTGGAGGGGAGTGATGGAGGAAGATCTCGCATGATGCTTCGAATTCATCCTCTAGGTGGTAGATAGTGGCTAACGAATGCAGCGGAGTTTCCTTTTCAAACATGTTTAGGATGTCAATGTCCGGCATGGCATTGACGATCTTCGTCAAGGTTGGTAGGTAAGAATCGGGATAGGCTAGACGTGGTCCAACTATGGATGCCCACGTATGCAGAACCGTATCTCCAGCCGACAGAACAGATTCACTCAAGTCTGCCCCTGCGTTTAACAGCGCACAGACTACCCCTCCGTCCCAGACTCCTAGATCGGCAGCAGCGGCGATGGGAGTCAACGGCGGATATGCCTTGTCTTTGGCATTTATATCTGCTCCGGCGTCCACAAGTATCTTAACCAGATCCGTCATACGGGTCAGATGTTGCTCCCAGTGGCCGTGACGGATCCAGTAGTGCCAGTGGTGAGGGAGATAGCCATGTCGCTCGGGGAAGTATTTCGTTATTGCGTGCAGCGTGTTGCGTCCAATGGAGTCGACCAGACTGCCATCAGCACCGTGAGATACCAAGTACCTGGCTAGAGAGGATTCACCAAAGTACGCAGTCAAGGCAAGCGGAGTGGTGGATGCATCCGAGGCATGATAGCTTGCGTTGACATTGGCACCCAGCGAAACCAGGGCTTCGACGGCTGTCATGTTGCGGAAGAAGCAGGCCCAGTGCAGAGGGGTGCCGTGGGGAAGCTCAAATGGACTGTCGCTGTTAGATCGCTCTGAGCAAAAGACGGAGGACATACTAGTGAAGAACCTGGGTCTTCTCTGGAAATCCACCACTGTTCTCCTTGACAACGGGCTCAATGGTTGCGTTGATATTTGCGCCTCCCTCGATCATTCTCCTCGCGATTCGAGCAATCGAAATGTCGGGAATCAAAAACAGCCAGTGCATTGGACTGACCTTTTCCTGCGGGGTCATAGTCGAAGCGTCGGCACCCCTGTCGAGCAATAATTCGACCATCTTCGCGTGGCCAGCTTGGAACGCCTTGTACAGTGGCGTCTCTCCCTTCTCATTCTCCACATTGACAGGCGTCTGTCCGTGATCTAGTAATCCCTGAACGACATCAATAACCCCCAAAGCAGCCGCAGCGTGCAGGATTGTGTTTCGCTTCCGATCAACAACGCTTCCATTCTTCCTCTCCCACTTCAGGGCTCTGTTCCTGTCCCTCGCAGCCTCAACGACATCCTTCTTCCCCAGAAACGGATCCGAACAGAAGCCTCCGTTGGCCCTGAACCTTTCCCTTGCATCCTCGATCTTTTCCCCTAAATAACCGGGACTTGCAAAGAAATACCCCTCCGAAACGGCCTGCATCATCCACTCCTCCAACACACCCTCCTCAAACTCCGGCTTTCGACCATGCGCCTTCATGATCTGCACATATACCGCCCTTGCAGGTGAGTATCCCGCCCTCGCTGCCTCGGCCAGATACGCCAGCAGCCGATCGAGGTACGAGGGCTTTGCGCCGGTGACTGTCTGCGCTAGTCCAAAAAACACATCGCCGGGGAATGGCGGTGCGTTTCCCTCTTTGGTCAGGGCATATTGCTCTTCCAGCTCTGTGCGAACGGTCTCATCGAGCCGGTACCAGAACAAGGGACCTTTGTTATAGATCGGGTCGATGATGCCCACGTGAGTGTTTTTGGGTGTCAATTGGATGGAGGAGAGCCTAATGGTCAGCTATATTCCGTTGATACAGGAGTAGCGTAACCTACCAAGCTGCGTATGCCGGGGAGTCAGTTTTGATCAGACCCGGACCAGGAAGTGACCGTTTTCCGGGATCTTCGGACAGCAGCTTCGATATAGCTTTGCGCAGCTCCCCACGTATAGACGAGGGAATGTCCTCCTGGCTATACAGCAGCTCGAAAACCTGATCGGGAACATTCTCCGGGTCCTCATCCAGAACAGGCGCCTCACCGTCACTCGCAAAGATAGACAGCAGCACCAACCCAAAGCTATAGGCGTCGAACCTGAACATCAGCTCAGACGAAAACCCACCAAACCTCGCCAGATCACCATCCACCACCTCTGGAGCCAGCCACGCCGGCGTGCCCCGATAATCGCTCAACGCGAACTTCGCATCCGGCGCCTCCAAATCCACACAGACGCCAAAATCACTCAGCTTCGCCCGGAAGGGCACCCGGTCACTCGGACCCGCAAACACCAGCACATTATCCGGCTTGACATCCCCATGCACAATCTTCAGATTATGCAGCGCCTCCAGCCCATTCGCGACATCCAGCGACAGCTGATACCTCACCTCCACGCTCTGCTTCTCCGCGCCCAGAAAATCAGACAAGGGCATCATCGCAGCCTCCATGAACAGCACCGGCACGGCCATGTCCGCAAAGGGGAAATCGAACCCCCACGCCAGGAGGCTGGTGATGTTCGGGTGCGCGCGCATCGCGGGGTTACACAGTGAGAGAACCTCCAGCGCCAGCGTGCGCAGCTGGAGACGGTAGTCCATGCTGGCGGCGAAGCGCTGCTCCGCTTTACTGGACAGCGGCACATTGACGCGCTTGATGACTTGGCCTTCGTAGACGGGGTCGCTGAAGACGGTGAACTGGGCCCCGGCGCCGATTTTGGTCCCTCGTGTGGAGAGGTTGAGGGCCTTGAGGATCCGGGGGCCGTGGATTCCTGTTTGGGCGAGGATGGCGGTGAATTGTGACAGGGTGCTGAGGACGGGGGAGGAGCCGTTGCGTGTGGCGGTTATGGCGGATTCTAAGGGGTCGACCCATGAGTCTGAGTTGGAAGAGAGATTGAGGCTGTTGAGGTCGAGCTCGTCGATGTCTGTGGAGTTGGACCAGGCTTGGAGCGAGGGAGAGAGATCGCTGCTGTTGATGGTGTAGTAGTTGTCCTCGTCCGAGAGGGAGTTGAGGACTTCGTCGTAGGAGGAGAGGTCGGTCATTTCCAAGTTTACCAGAGTGATGGCACGAATATGTATATCATCACTCTGCGGGGTTCTTCAGGACTTCTTCTCTATATACGAGGGAGTAATTCTGTCAGCGACTGCAGTAGTCCAGCCTCATCCCACTTGGCGCCGTTAGTGTGCTTACTCTCAGCCTCATCAACCCCTCCTCGTCAATCGTCTGGCATTTCTCCTCTTTGCTTATTCTCATTCAGTCAAGAAACGTTAAAAATGGATGTCTATGGTACGGCAGTGACGGCCATTACCCAAGTCTACCAGGTAACCGTCTTCATCCAAGGCGTCATCTCCGACATCAAAGCCTTTGACGACGACCGGGCCGAGATCCGGCTGAAGCTCAATGTGCAACTCTCCACCCTGCTCTTCTTCAAACGCACCTTCTTCCACCCCGAGCATGGCCTCCTGCTCCCGGGAAAGGCGGACCCTTTCATCGCAGACACCGTCGAAGGGCTACTGGTGCAGATGCGAAAGACTCTCGCCGAGTACGAGCTCGTCGCCGCCAAGTACGGTCTCGTAGACGAGGAGCTCGCCATCGAGCCTGAAAAGCCTGCCAAGACGCAGGAGTCGCTGCTAGAGCGCGCAAAGAGCAAGGCCCGGTCGCTCAAACTCAAGGGGTACGACTGGTCGCTTTTCACAAGAAGAAGCTGAATCGCATCCTGGAGGCGTATACGAAGTGGTCCGAGGACCTGCGCAATCTCATGCAGCACATGTCACAGGATACGCTGGCCAGAATGGCGGAGAGCGATCACCAGGGACTGAGGAGCAGTGGTCTGGAGCCGGTGATGAAGCGGCGGACGCTGGCCGAGACCAAGGCGCCGGCTAATTACCAGAGCCTACCTGGCACGATCGCCGAAGAAGGCAAGACGACTGGGGGCTTCCGACTGGGGTGCTGGTCTTCCTCGGAGTCTGAGGCGATGACGGTGATTGTCGAGTACCACGAGTACGAGAGCATGCTCAAACGCGACGACCTCGAGCCGGACGAAATCGAAGAACTCAAAGAACCGATCCGCAATCTCGCCTGGCTGCTGCAGAACACAACCTTCACCGGCACGTCCACACCCTCCGACTCGCTCAACCAGCCAAAGATCTACGCCCTCGAATGCCTCGGCTTCATCGACCAACCCACCAACGAGCGCAGCGTCTTCCTCTACAGACTCCCCCCCTCAGAGCCCACCGCAGACGCAACCCTAACAACCCTACACGCCTTCATCAACGCAGTCGACAGCCAGACCAAACGTCCACTGAAGAAACCCTCCCTGAACGACCGCTTCAGCATGGCGCACAGCCTCGCCCTGACCCTCTCCAACCTGCACGCCTCGGCCTGGCTCCACAAAAACATCTGGAGCAGGGGCATCCTCCTCTTCCTCGAGACCCCCACCGGACCCAGCGCATCCGGCCTCTACGAGCACCGTCTCAGCCATTCGGCCCTCACCCCAGGCGACACGCCCAGAATCGTCTCCTACCTCAGCGACTGGGGCTACGCGCGCTCGGTGCAGCAAGGCACAGACATGCGCTCCGACTTCGAGGTCGAGCCGAATCTCTACCGGCATCCGAGCCGGCAGGGCCGGCCGACGCAGCAGTTCAGTCGCGAGCACGATATCTACGCGCTTGGGGTGGTCTTACTTGAGATCGGGCTGTGGGTGACGCTGTCGCGACTGATGGAGGGGAAGATCCGCGAGGCGGAGAAGAGCGGGCGGCTGCCGCGGCCGAAGAAGGTGCTTGAGGATCTGATTGCGCTGGCGCAGCAGGGGTTGCCGAAGGAGATGGGGGCGGGGTATACGAGGGCTGTGCTGGCCTGTCTGCGGGGGGAGTTTCGGGGACGTGAGGGGCCGGCGTTGGCGGTGGATTTTCAGGAGAAGGTTGTGGATGTTCTTGCTGGGGGGGTTGAGGTGTAGATGTAGAGATTGTATACCGGTTATGCTATTAATCTATTCAGATTCGAGCGAGTCTAGTACAGGTGGGTGGTTCTAGAAAGCAAGTGCAATAGCCAGTGCAAAGAAACAAGCAAAGAAGAACGATGGCAGGTTGGCTACGGCAGCACCGGTGTACAAGGCTGAAGCACTAGCTGAGCCGGATGCACTAGAAGCCGAAGAGGAAGAAGCAGACGAAGAGGACGAGCTAATCACACCACTGCTCGAGGTCTGCACAGAGGCCGGGTAAGTACTCGCCGCAGCAATCAACGGTCTAGAGGAGGTAGAGGTGGAGGTGGAGGTAGAGGACGAGGAAGACGAGGTGGAGGACGAAGAAGCGGACGCACTGACCGAGTTCGAGCTGTGGATGCCACTGCCGGTAGTCGAGTTCGAGGCCACGATACTGGTGTACGAGCCGGTCATGTCGGTGTAGTTGTACGAGGCGGCGGGGTTGTAGTTGATGATGTTGACCGACTTGACGTACATGGTGAAAGGGACATCGTCGTAATCCGTCTCGCCACCAGCCCACTCGATCGTTCCCTCGCTGTTGGATGAATCGCCTCCGGCCCAGATACCCAGCTTCACGACCATGGGTGTTTGAGGGTAGTTGGTCCCGTCGACGGCATCGGCATAGTCGAGTGTGCGTACAGATGTCCCGTCAATGTACCAGGTGATGGAGGCGGCGGTCCAGACGACTTTGTACGTGTGGAATTCGTCCTGGGGCGTGCTGACGGTCTCCCAGATGGCGCGGTCGTAGGTGGTCGTGTTGCCTTTGCCGAAATAGTTGGTTTCGACCTGGGTGGTGTCGGTTCCAGTGCATTCCTGGTCGCCAGTTAGCATCGTTCTGATATTGTAGAGGAAGCGGGTACTCACCCAGTCAATCTCGTCCAGATCGTCTGACTCCATGACGATCGAGCTGACGATACCAGTGCCATTCGCTGCTCTCATGACGACCTCGACCTCGCCGAAGAAGAGGTAAAAGTTGGTCTCGAGTGTAGGCGCATCGTACCGCTTGTTGATGGTGAATTCTGCCCCGTTGCTACCATAGGTGACGTTGCCTGCGATAGCTGTCCATTCATCGGAGCTGCCCTGGGTGAAATCGGTGGACAGGCTCCATTTCTTCAGACCGGTGTCGGGGTCACAAGTTGCTACTCCTGTTAGTTCCAGCCCGCTTTTGACTATAAATCTGGCTTACTGTTGGTAGGATTGCAGCTGGTATAGGTCTGCGCGGCACCGAGGGAGACAAAGGCCGAAATGGCCAGCAATGGCAGCATCATGTTGACTGTATGGCTATTGACAACAAAAGTGAAGATCAAACGAGTGTAGCAATTAAGAATGAGTATAGCCAAGGAATGTCTGGTTTATACTAGAAGACCGAGGGAGCAGCCATTGATGTATGGCAAGCGCCCAGCCACATGACGAATCCAGCGTTAACCCCGAGGAGGAACGGGCCATCGTTCGTCTGGCATGACACGCACTCTTGTTCGGACGTAAAAATGCTCAATTTCTCCAAGTCGTCTTCTCACTGCTTTGTAGAAGTACCGAAGGACAGCGCTTTGAAAGGTTACTGGTTGAGACGCGTGGCATGGTGGAGCGGGCTCCATCGACGGGGCGGGGCTATGGGATCGAATAAGCTTCTTCGCTATGAAATCGGATTCGGGCCGCTTCCAGGCAGAAGAGTTGACGGGAGATTATAATCATATTCAATTGAACTTGAAATATCCACAAGAAGGCCACTATCTGGTACTCTATACTGAGTAGAGTGGCCAGGTTTGGTTGTGCCCAGCAAGACCAAGACAAGGAATTTGGCCACCACAAGACTGAGACATAAATGAACGAGTTCTTGAAATAGAACTCATCCTTCCTTTGTCGGATTGCGCTGTCGAGATCCTATAAATAAATACAGCATTAACCCTCACTCCGAGTCCGAGGTCCATGAACTGCTTGAATATGGACCTAGCTCAGACCCACAATAATGATAGACACAGCTTGACAATGAAGGCATTGTCCAATAGAAAATAGGTACTCCATATGCGATTGAGCATCGACTTTCCAGCAGATGTTTGTCCAGCTCTGTCAAGTAGAAACTTGTGCGATCCACTCAACAAGTCTACCAAGCCAAGCTTTTCGGCATAATCTTTATCAGCTCTGGCGGAAAGTGGCTGAAATTTTTGACTATAATTAGTTAGCTTAGATCCACATACGTCTTCTTCAGCCACTGTGGAGCTACATAAATCCAAACTTCTGCAAATGATTGCGCGGCATCGTCCGTCGTTCATCATGGGTGGATGCGTAGTCGGCCGCGTCACCGCGTTGATGTCCATCAACCAACCTCCTGCACATAGAATGGTTTGGGTATTTAGAGTCAACTCTCAATATTGTGACACGGAGAAGAGAGAAAGAACCGAGATTATTAGAGGACCTGATCCATGATCTGCCCGCAGATTCTAATCTTGATGAATTCTGGAGGCTTTTATGAACGAATAGCGAGGATCCTTCGAGGGCAGGAATCATATCTGTTTGCGTTATTGAGATGTTCTGAATCAATTCGAAAGTTTTCCTAGTTTCCTATACATTCAATTAGACAATTCACCACTATTCCCGTCTGTCGCTTCGCAAATGAGATATCTCCAGATGGCTTGTCTCATGGAAATATCAAAACCAAGCAGCAGTATTCATTTCCTACTACAGAGCAACTGTCAGAAAATACATCCTTCCCGTTTTGACAGAATTCTTCATAGCCTTCATTAGGACTTTAGTCTTCCATGCTGCCACAGGAGTCGCACATATCTAGGACCACCACCGACGACAACACCAACGGCGGCCAGAGTTGTTTTCGAGAAGACAGAGGGAGAAATCTTTTCTTGATCGTGATATAGGAACACGTATTAGACGTCTTTGGCGTCAAGAAGCTGTGCCAACTGCCTAAGGCTGGTAAACAGATTGCGGAAATCTTCCCGCTCCAGGTCCTGCCACTGAGCCCTGATTGTAGATTCGAAGATTTCGCAACAAACCACGAGAGATTTGATTTTCATTGCAGAACTGATGTTGCTAATGGAAACATTGCGATGTGAGCGTCGATGAGAGAATTATGTTCCTTAAAGACAGCAATTGCTTCCTCGAGACGACTTGCTTCGACACTCTTCGCTTGCTCGAGGGTTGAAAAAATAATGCGAGCATGGGAGGTTGCCGTCTTATTAATCTCCTTATATTCGTGGTCTATGCTCAGTCCTGTTATTACTAGACCTGAAAATTGCGCTTCCAACGTGAGATGATTCGAAGAGCTCTGAGCCGGATGTGAAAACCAATCTCTCTGTTCATTACCGCGTAAGATCACCCATGACATAGTCTGTTGGTAGAGGGGATTCTCTTGAAAATGTTGTTTCCAGAAGAAAAGCACAATTTTTGCAATTCCAAGGGTATCAGAGTCTTGCGAATGCCCGAAGAGCCGGTTAAGCGAACTGTACATATCGTTGAGGGCCTTGATTTGTCTCGTGCGTAACTCCGCCGGTGTTTCATCTACAAATCCGCAGGTATACGCACAAAGTCGACCTCGGCCTTTATATCGCTCTTTAAGTGCCTCTGATATAAAATATGCCGCATCCCAATGGTCAAGAGATCTTTCGTTCTCCGTCCTCGCGACAAAGTTCTCTAATCTCTTCGGCTGATTCTGGGAGATTCGACGCGGATCCTAACTCTGAAAAGGCGGCCACGAAATGAGTTATCAACAGAGCTCTGTATTCCGGTCTGCAGTCCGCGTTGTTCACTACACAAGATGGATAGAAAGATGCAAGACAACTATCATGTGCTCCTCAGTAAGTTTAATATTCCTCTGTGCCAGTCAATACTCTTCACCCAGGAGCTCAATACACTTCAACCATTCGACCTTATACTCGTCACGATGGCATCGTATCACCACTCTGGGTTTCTTTGTTCTTAGTATCCGAGCAAGGACTTCATGACATCTCCCATCTTGCTCCTTTCTGTTTTTGTCAGGCTGATAGGAGAACGCGTTCAGTACTGTGACAGTATATATGCTTCGAGCGCCGTTAGAAGCAAAGCGAATAAGCTCGTCCACAGCTTTCAGAGTCTCGCACTCTTGCACAAACTGGTCGAATGGCACGTTGAAACGGTGTCGTTTCCTGTCACGCGGACGTTCTAGAATGATAACCATGTCCGAAAAGCCAGTCGCAAGGCTACATGCCTGGTTGATTTCATCCCTCTCGCGGCGAAGGCTTCTACCGAAATTTTCAAGGATCTCAATAGCTTCTTGATCTCCCCGGCTCGGGAAGCAAAATGGGGGCGACTTGACCAGCTCCCTCACGGACTGAGGAACCGGAATGCCAAGGCAGGTTTGGAAATACTGAGGATCCATATCGGTCTTTGAGCAAAGACTAGCAGGTCGATAGTGCTTTTCCCTTGCTTTTCTCTGCTAAGGCTGGGACGAGATCCTCCTTGTAAAATAGGGAATCGTCCGGATATCAGAGGAAGCCAGCAGGCTTCAGGCTGCAGGCTCGGTGGTCTGGTATGTAAATGACGAACCCCGCAGTGGGGTACATATCCGAGAATCAGCAGAAGGGCGACGTCCAGCGATTATGTTGCATGATAGAATATCTGAAGATGTGGTGCAGCAATCGTACAAGCACAACTCTCACCGTATGGAGTTACTGTTAGGCATCCAACCCTGATCCATACGAGTGTATATGCATTAAGGTTTATTTTGGGTACCTGTTGATGCATGCCTTCTAGATACCATCAGGGCTACTCAGCAACTTCCGAAGCCATTCCAACCGCGCAGCCCTCGCCCGCCGACTAATGGGAGCATCCGGCACAAAGACATCAAACCCATGCCAACTACCCGGCCACACATGCAGCTCTGTCGACACCCCATCCCTCCACAAGGCCGCCGCATACTCGAGATCCTGATCCCGAAACACATCCGCCTCACCCACATCAATAAACGCCGGCGGCAAGCCCGCAAGACTCTCCGCGCGCATTGGCGCAGTATACATATCGGCATACTCACGCCCCGCGCCGAACGCATAACTAGTAACCACCACAACATCCGACTCCCTCACAGGCGCAATATCGCCAAACTGCCGCACGGACAGGTACTCCATCCCATCGTCAACCCACGGATACATCAGCACCTGGCCGCGGATTTCCGGGCCCGAGCGGTCGCGCGCGAGCAAGGCGACGCCTGCCGCGAGATTCCCCCCCGCCGAGCCACCGCAGACAACCAGCTTGTGTGGGTTGAAGCCTAGCTCGGTGGCGTGGTTGCTCATCCACTGCAGCGCGGCGTAGCTGTCTTCCAGCTGGGCTGGCTGGTGATGCTCCGGGGCGAGACGGTACTCGGCCGTCAGGCAGACTGCGCCGAGGGACTCGATCCAGTCGAGCATGGTGAAGCCTAGGAAGCGGTTTCCTGTTGCGAGGCCCCCGCCGTGTATGTGTAGGACGCCGGGGGTTTCTTCGACGGGGCGGGTTTGGTGCTTGGGACGGAAGATGGTGGCTCGCATCGGTCCTGCCGGGCCTGGGATGTCGAGTTCTTGGTAGGAGATTGCGTCCTCTTTTCCTTGGATGGTTTTATCCGCTGTAAACAGTGATTCGAGGGATTGGCGGTAGGATTTCAGTTTTTCTGGAGTGCTGACGTCCAGCAAGGGGGGTGTCACGTCGGCGAGGTCCGAATTGATCGGTGGTCGCAGAATTTGAGAAGACATTTGAGAGATGGTGATCAACGATATTAGCAAACTGTTTGTGAGTTTGCAGAAAATGTAAGTTTGCTTGCGGTGTATGATATGCAATGTTGTCGTGGTAGTATCCCATTATGGTTACGATTTATATAGTTGCTACCCACGTACTTGATCTGAATATGTCCGTAGTCGGCCACATTTCCTGCAGCTCATTACAAATTTCTCAAGACAAGTCAGCGCGTTCATGAGGTGAAGAAATGTATCCGAGATGTTCGGGACAATGATATCTCGTAGGATTACTATAGCTTTACTCCGTGATGCGAAAAGTCTCCGGCGCTAGGGCTGATTCCCCTGTCCGGAGTAATTCATGACTAGGAAGATGCTATGTCCACTAGGCAACCATGAAAACCCGCTAGTCATGCATCTAGTTCTAGCCTCTCGTTAGTATACGGACTGGGTTTATCGAGGCACAGAGTTAATGTGCTATGCATCTAGTCCGTTTAGAAGGGAAGATCATCAGGGCAGACATTTATGCAAACTACTGGTTGGGTTATGGAAGTGCATAGAGATGTAGGAGAAGCTTAGGACAGGGCGCCATCAATGCTAGGGGAGAATACCTCAAAGGTAAACAGGAGCGGAAATATTGTCCTTTGTCGCTTGTTGGCAAAGGAAGAATGTATCGACATTAGTGCTGCAATATCGCCATCGACCTCTGGTTTGACCACTTTTCGTGATATCTTAAGGACCGGTTCTTCTAGGATCCTTTTATCCTAATTTGTATCTAACTAAGAATACAAGCTCAAATCAATCTCACAGGCAAGTGTTGACCATTGACGTCCATAACTGCAATGCATGACAAGTGATGGACTCGCAGAGTTGTTGTATTCTAGTGATGGTGTCACTATTTGCATAGTTGTAGATACCACTGAGAACTAGAGAGCATTCATATAGGAGCTGACGTTATGATGATATGTGAACCCATGGCTCCTAACATCTAATTTAGCTTGCCGGGCCAGAATGACTATTCATAGAACAACTCTCAGATCAAGGGCCTAGGCGATCGATCAGTTCTTTGGAACAAGCTTATTCTTGCATAATATCTTGTACGTGGATGTAGGTCTTGAGGTATCTAGCTCCCCCAAATGTACAACAGTAGTTGACTAATATGAATGATCATGATGCTGAATATATTTCCTACATTCAGGTCCTATGACAACTGCACTGGGTTTGTTGAACTGCTGGCTAGGACAGCTGTAATCATAGTCAGGACAACTTGTCTGACAATGAATCCAATTATATCATAGCTAGGCAACTTGATTAGAGAATCGAGGATCGATCAAAGGCAAAGGGAAAGGGAAAGCGCTGACCTCACCGATCGCGCTAGTCCGGATTGGATTGTCACGTGGTCTACTTGTCCAGGTTGTACTCTTGTATGCCAAGTATACCCGACTTGATGAACAGGAACCTGAAAGAGTATGTTGGCAAATGAAATCACTGAAACTAGAAGAAAAGAATCTAATTCAACTTAATGATGGAAAAGTTCACTAGCTGAGGTACTAAATGTCCAAATATCAAAATGTCCTCATACAGAGCACAATGAGGAGCCCAAGTGGGTCTCACATTGCAAAGTATATGCAATGTTACCCTTTTAAGACTAGTGGCATCTCAATGGCTGGACTCATCGAGGAGGGCTGATTGAGGTAATAATGATGAATGAACTTGGTGATGATATGCAACCACCTGGGAATCTTCTTCTAGTGAGCAGGTCTGCTTGTGTTGACCAATTCTATGGCGTCAGAATATCAACCCCAGCACAAATGGTTGGATAATGTCATAATGAGGTTTACATCTCTGAAACATGCAATGTCTGGTTAAGAAACAAGTCAATTGGCCCTAATACGTACCCCAGAGTCAATTAGCTTTGTCGTTCCAGGATCTGTGGGCCTAGGCCTGCGGATCTATCATCTTCCATCAGCGATGCCTCAGCCTCTTAGGTAAACTGCAAGGACACCGGCATCCTGAGAGAATTAAGCATCTCAGCAATTCACTCTCATTGCGGCAAGAGTAATCGCTGCAATCTGACATTCAACAAATTGGCCCCACTGATGATGTCGACTGACCTGAAAGCAGGCAGCCCAAGTGCATCAGAGTGGATACAACAGGTCAATCAACGTTTCCTGCAGGGAATACAAACTGCATCAGCAAGAGACCTGGCAGATACATCATCATGTAGTCAGGCCCCTTTCTCAAGCATAAATACCTGCATTTCCCTCGCCCTGATCCGTTCCAGTCATACCTCTTAAACAATCTCCCACAAGACAATCATCTACCACTTCAATCTTCCACCAAAATGCCTGCCACCAACCAGAACCCCGGCAACTTCGCCAACCGCCCCCACGAGGAGGTCGAGAACATTGCTCGCAAGGGAGGCCAGTCTAGCCACCAGGGTGGTTTTGCCAGCATGGACCCCCAGAAGCAGGTATGTCACGTCCTGCATGGCAATCGTTATATCGTATCTTCTAACTCCTTATAGAGAGACATCGCTTCCAAGGGTGGCCAGGCCTCCGGCGGTAGCTTCCAGCCTGGTGATGAGCGTGCCCGTGAGGCTGGTCGCAAGGGTGGCCGTTCCTCCGGTGGTACCGATTACCCCGAGGAATAAATCATACGCTATGAGTGACGACCTTGAGTGATGATAATGACGGACTCTGGCAATGCTACCATGTACTATACTGAAACAATGAACTTAACACTGGATCTTCTCTCCAACACTTGTAGGATGAAGAAAATCGTACTCAAAATAATGTAGTTACAGTTATGCTGCTGTGGACTCTTGATTCACAATTTTGTAGTACAAAGGAATTTCTATATCTACTCAGGCCCACTTTGTCACCACGTATACTGACTCTGTCTTAGTGTGTTTGAGTGTCACCAGGCATCGACGACAAGTATGGGTCTGAAGACAGCCAGACGCCTTTGTCCTTATAGAGGTTTTGCAGGTTTAATGTTCAGACTCTGTTAAGGTTATTTGGGCACTTCCTCATTGGCTTCAATTGGATCGGTAAGAAGGAGGGAGGGTCAATGGGCGGAATGGGGGATCTATGATGAAAGAGAAATATGTCCACCGGTGCGGCAAGTCCTCCAACCCAAGGATCGAGACGAAGCCTATGCTAGCTCAGACGGCGATGTATATTCGCTATCAAATATTTCATTACACATGAAAAGGTTCCGGTCTTCCGGAGAAATGAACCTTTCCAATATCGCCTTTGAACAGCTGCTGAGAGATATTTATGCATTCTCAGCAGGTCGAAGCTTTATAGTCTGTACATGAACCTGGGGGATAAGCGTTAGCCCATGTCTCTATCGGCAGATTGGGTCGCTACATAGAGTGGGCCTCCCCAGTTTTGTGCCACAGCTGATCCCAGAAAATATGCGTCAGGATGCGGGGCGATATCAAAATTGACCGGGATTCGTCAGGCCAAGCTACAAGCTTAGTTCCAGGTGCTGTTCATGGAGTTTGTTCTACTCTCCCTCCACATGTGAGCCGATCAGCTGCATCCCCACCCCCACATATCAGCTATGGGGTAATTCTCTTCCACTTTTTTTCTGAAGGATGCTTGTCCTGTGTGAGTTTAAGGATTGATCGAGATGTTTTTTGCAGATTCGAAGTGGATATATCTGTAATATATATATAATTCGTTCACCTGCCTTGATGTGTCGTCAATGGCGAGAACTATCCCACTAAGACGCCATTGCCAACCGCTCCCTTCTGGGCCTTGTCGAGGCCGTCGTGAACCCTGGTTTTGTTCTGCTCATGAGCATGTGGTATACCGCACAGGAGCAGCCGCTGCGACTGGAGGCGTATTACTACACTAATGGATATCAATGGGCCGCAGACCTTCCAGGAGAGCCAGGCGCCGGGGTCTCATAGTGCTTATATCGCGTGAGTAGCACTCTTTCCATGGTGGCATGAGTGACGGTCTGAGTAGGATGTTGGGGGTATATGGTGAAGCCTGTGTCGATTACGGCCTTGTATGTGTATACTATGTACTTGGAGGATCGACGGAGGGATCGAATGAGTGTAGCGGAGTTCGATGAGGATAGGCGATAGGGGAATTGGAATGGGATCCTGTAAGTCTGTGTCTATTGGAGTATATGACTCGGTATGATCATGAAAATCAGCGATACTGCAAGGTAGATATTTAGCGCTGTCTGCTGTCATTGCGCTTGCATTCTCTTGACAATAAACGTATAGAGATTAACATCAAGCCTCCATATTCACTCATAACCCTTCCTACGAGGCTTGGCTATACATCAAGATGCATGGCCAGTCCGTCAGCAGAGCTGATTAGCTTTATTTAATAGGCGGAATTTCGATAAGCTGGATGGGGAGGGTTCAACATGGACGCGATATGGGACAGGCCAGGGTATTGGAGTCGTTTTGGAGGCACGATGGAGGAGCGAAAGGGAGAGGGGAGAGGAGAGACAAGAGAAACGGGTAATTGACAGAGCCCTATTGTTAGAATAATCCAATACCGGATTCATCTGCATTCTTCGGATATTCTTGACATGGAACTGTTTCGTCGCGAGTAGACGCCAGTGGGCTTCCTCGACTTTTGCCATACACTCCTTTGAACTAGCTTCTCGTCCCTCCGATTTCAGAGTTTGTCCAGGTGGTAGATCAACATGATATGAACACTTCTGAATTGGAGCGAGACTGGGATAGCAAAGATAGTGAGTTCCTAGATTCATGAGTTGGAGTAGGCAGGTATGAAGTGATCATAATAGGATGAAACGATGTGATAACAACATGTCCATTACCCAAATGCCGACCCCAACTCTCACCTAGAGAGATAACTGGCTTGATTACAGTTACTCCAACTGCTATCTGAACTCTGCAATGCCTTTGAGATAAGTGACGGGGCTTTCTGTGGCCATTCAACCTCTTATCACCTTACTGATATGCTCCAAATGATAAGCATATGCGGGGTCATCTATATCACCTGCTCTATACCACTGTATATAGAAACTCAGAGACATCCTCATTTCCCGACATCACAACATGGCGCAATCTCATGAACTACAGGTTCTCCCCCCCAGCGCCGGCTATGGCATCGTCATCGGCATCGGGGGCATCTTCGCCCTCTTCATGCTGGGCCTCACCTGGCTCCAGAACCGCTACACACACTTCTCCACCCACCAAGCCGAAGAGTTCAACACAGCCTCTCGATCAATCAAGCCCGGGTTGATCTCCGCCGGCATTGTCTCCTCCTGGACCTGGTCCGCTACCCTCCTGACAAGTTCCACCTTCGCCTACAGCTACGGCGTCTGCGGCCCGATGTGGTACGCCGCCATGGGGACCCTGCAAATCCTGCTCTTCGGCCTCATCGCCATCAAGATCAAGGCCCATGCGCCCGGTGCCCACACCATGCCGGAGATTGTGCGCGCTCGGCACGGGACAGTTGCGCATCTGACGTACCTGTACAACGGACTCGCGACGAACATGCTCGTCGGCGCGTGTCTGGTCCTCGGCGGGGCGCAGGTCGTCGCCGCGCTGACGGGCATGAACGTCTACGCGGCGACGTTTCTGATTCCGGCTGTTGTGGCCGCGTATGTGATTGCTGGTGGGCTGCGGTCGACGTTCATTGCGGATTACACGCATACCGTGATCCTGTTTGTCGCGATTCTGGTATTTGGCTTCCTGGTTGCGGCGAGTAGCGATTTGATCGGGAGTCCGGGGAGGTTGTATGACTTGCTGCAGGAGGCGTCGAGGGAGATGCCTATCGCGCGGAACACCGACGGGTCGTACCTGGCTTTCCGGTCTGTGGGCGGGCTGGTCTTTGCGATTGATTTGTTTGTGTCTGGGTTCACGACTGTGTGGCTGGATCAGGCGTATTGGCAGCGGGCGATTGCCTCGAGGCCGGAAACTTCTGTCAAGGCGTATCTCCTGGGTGGGATTGCGTGGTATGGTAGGTCAGCTCCCTGCCATGGTGATACTGTTCGTGTCTAACATGCGCAGGCATCCCATTTGGCTTTGCAACAGCCATGGGTCTCGGGTGCGCAGCCCTGACCAACAATCCGGCCTTCCCTACATACCCCCATCCACTGTCATCCGCACAGGTAGCAGCCGGCCTCTCTGCCCCGGCCACAGCCATAACCCTCCTCGGCAAGGGGGGCGCGGTCCTCATGCTCATCCTCCTCTTCATGGCCGTCACGAGCTCCACCTCCGCCGAACTCATCGCCGTATCGTCCCTTCTGACCTTCGACGTCTACAAGACGTATTTCCGCCCGCACACGGACTCGGCCACTCTGGTGCGGGTTAGTCACTGGGCCATTGCGCTGTACGCGCTCGTCCTCTCCGCCTTCTGCAGCATCCTCAACGCGGTAGGTTTGAGTCTCACCTGGGTACTCACCGTGCTGGGCGTCATTGTCGGCGGGGCGGCGGTGCCCGTTGGCCTTATTCTGCTCTGGGGGCGGATGTCGACAGTTGCTGCTATCGTGGCGCCGTGGCTCGGTTTTGTTTGTGGGATAGTGGTCTGGTTCGTTACCTCGATGAGACGGTCTGGGGCGATTAACGTCGAGACGACGGGGGATGGGACGAACGCCGTGGCGGGGAATCTTGCTTCCTTTGGGGTTGGTGTCGTCTCGGCTGTGGTATTGAGCTATCTGCTTCCAAAGAAATATCCGTGTGTGGATGCTCAGGTTGCGCCGGCAATTGAGGGGGTGGTTCCAAGGTCGCAGGACACAGTGCAGCCATTGAAAGCTGACGGTAATGAGAAAGAGACCCCGGCGCCGGCAAAGAATGAGATTGTCGAGTTCCTTCAAGACAATCAGATCGAGCCTATGGATCCAGTTCTGGTTCGCAAGGCGGAACGGCTGGCGCAGGGGGCGAATGTAGTCTTTATCCTCATCGCTGTGATCCTCGTGCCTTTCACTCTCTTCGGAACTGGCTACGTGTACAGCAGACAGTTCTTTACCGGCTGGGTAGTCGTGGCGCTGATCTGGATCTGGGCCAGTGTTATCATCTGCGTGGTATATCCCGTCGTTGAGAGTGCCGGTGCGCTAAAAGACATTTCTAGAGGACTATGGATGGACCTGAAGGCGCTGATGGGAGTGAAAAAGAAGACTTTGCAGACCGGCGCCGTCTAATTTTGTCTAGTTAGTTTAAAACCAATAACTTTTATTCCCCAGCCAAAAAGCAAGCGACAGCCAACGCAAACGCTCCTGAATCGTCCTGTCTCCCATCGTAATCGAATCCCACCTGCTCCAAAAACAGCCCCAGCTTCGAGTCCGTCCAGCCCAGCAACGGTGCAAACTCAAGACACATCTTCTGCATCCCGAACGCGTCTAGCTCATAGTGCCCCTGCACGGAGAGTACCCGGCCAGGGTAATACATGCCCTGGATAGGACAGATAGGCGTGCTCCCGATATTCACCCACGGCGCGGGCAGCGATACCGCCGCTGTCTCCGGCAACACGCCCTCATTCGCACCTTTCACCATAACCCGATCGCCGTGGAACATCTGGATCCTTAATCTTCCATCCGGTAACCCGCCCAAGGCAAGCGGAAACGCCTCGACAAATTCCCTGTTCAGCTGGACGGAATGGATCCCCACCTCCCTCCCCAGCGGACATTTCTCAACATACACATCCCCCGCCCCGGAGTCGACCAACGCATGCCCGATCAACTGGTGCCCGAAACAGGTCCCCATGATCCTCACGGCCGGGTACTCCCGAAAGACAGTCTGCAGGAACTTGGCCAGTGTCCGCATCCAGGGCGTCTCGTCGATCTCGTAGACGCCCGGTGCGCCCCCGGTAATCAGGATCGCTTCGATGCTGTGCTCGGAGAGTGGCGTCTGAGTCTGGCGCAGGTGTCTGAAGTCCGGGTAGTGTCCTCCGCGGATGTCGTACGGTGTCACTGCGATGCTGATCTCGCTTCCTGGCGAGAGGGCGTTGAGGCGGGTGGCTGCGTGCTGCAAGGCATTGCGGAAATGCGCGCTGCAGAGGCCGCGCGTTTCGTAGAGGGTGCGAGGGGGGATGTCGACGTCGAGGACGGCGATGTGGATTGTTCGTGTCATTGGTCTCGACGTGAATGGATGTGCTGTGGTGATAGTCGTAGAGACATGCCATGTTCATATACCCGTCTGCCGGGTTGGAATTCAACTGCGAGAAACCTCTTACATAAAATCTATTGGGTAATGAGAGCTACTTCTTGGAGTAATATCCACTCTCAAATAAGTCACCAAAAGATCAGGTGAGCAGGGCAATGGGTGTGATCCGATCTGTGGAGGTGAGCTTATTCTTCTCCCCAGCGGATGGGCGATCTTCCCCGTGGGGCGGGCGACCTTATTTTTACGTACAAAAAGTGGTTGGACGGCTGGCATTGATTCTATTATCAATAATATTATCAAATGGCTTGGATTTGCTTTCTCAATTCCGGGATGATCCGATGTATTTGCTAAGGAGTATCGTCTTTTTGCTTTCTGTTCATGAACAGCAGATACCCCTCGTGGTTATGGTGAGCTGTTGAGTTGGAGAAATTGCGGACGTTGAGCGAGCAATGGGTCTCTACACATTATCCTTCAATCGGGTTCGGTTTTGATATCACAAGGTCATCCTATCCGGAAGGATCCGACAGGTTTTGCTGTGTGTGGTCTGCTAATTATTATCTGGTTCTCGAATGTGTTGTTGTCGATACATGGAATCGCCGAAACGGAGCGTAGTGCCTCCATGAGGAGTGCAATATGAAAGGTGAAGTATATCAAGTTTTCTCCCAATACTTCTCAGAGACGGATAGGATATTCCCCTTGATTAAATGTATTGGAGTGCACGAATTGAGATAGACAGAGCCACAGTTTTGACTACAAATCACACGGAGGTTCTGGCTTAACTTATTCGTCCACTTACTTGTCTCATAGGCAACTGTGCCTTACTACTCCATTACCTTGACAGTCCAACTGTCCAATCGCCTATCTGTGCACCGGATCCTGTCTCGATCGAATCAAGATTGAGTGGTCCTTGGACCAGCTCCTTCGCAATATCTGGGGAAGACTCCACTATGCAAAAACAATTGGTACAACCATTACTTGATCATGAATGATTCCGTCAGCACCTGCGTTCCATAAAACTTCATCAATCGTATAGCAAACAAGCATTATGGGGTATTGTTGATATACTAGAGTCCTTCATATTTACACTAGCATGTCAAAGATACTAGAATGAAGTCGATCACAGGCTGACAGCTAAGTCTTCTCTCTCATTCTGCGAATCAGTCAGACCTATATCCTGTTTCATGATTCAGATGAGACACCGGACCCAGCTCCCAAACTCCAGACAGGCCGTCCTGAAAGCTCAACAAGATTTCGATCTGAAGGCAAGGGGGCCGACTTCCTGGTGTCGCGTCCACGCTATGCAACGTCTCTGCGAGTCAATAATTCTGTTCATTCAGAGCAGTGGCTCTAGCCTAGAGTCTGGGATAAGTTTATGGCAGCTAGAGCGTCTAGACCATCCTTGAGGAGAGACATAATATCGGCTATAGATGCCAATCTGCCTCAGGTACAATCCTATCACATGCTGGCCGCTGGCTGTCAACATGAGAGATTTTCTGTCCGTATCTAGTGGAGCAGGCTGATGTGTCGCTTGCCCTGATTGGCTGTCAATACGATTAGAGTGGATTCGCGAACTTTCTCCCGTTGGACGGTGCAGCGTGTGGCTGTGGGATATTCAAGATGATTGGCTGGCAGTTGATAAAGTTTAACCTTCTAACAAGCTCACCGGAGAAGCGTCGGGGATTAAGAGCGTCTGGGCTCATGCAGCCAATCATATCATTGCCCTCATCTGTTAGTTGCTGGGAGGCGGAGTGGCTATAATTAACCAAGGCCTCTCTGGCTTCAAGCCATGGTTACATCTGGGCGTTTTGAGGCTGACTGGTCGGAGGTTGGTAGCGTGCGATTGTCGAATCTATGTTGGTTTCTTCGTACTGGCAATGAGGAGACATACTTTGTCGAGACAAAGTTTCTGTAGATTTCTAACAGGTGACCGACAGATGGACATGGATCGAGATCAATGTGGAAGCTGCTTCTATCAAACTTGCATATCATCACCGAATCATCTCATCTCATTGTGAAACCATACTCCTGTAGTGGGTCGAGGATCGAGTCAGGCCCCGAGATCGGATCAAGGGTTCAGGCCATGTCCTTTGCATGTCTGATTACCTGTCGTACTTTGCGGCCTTTGGATGGAGCGATTGTGGTCTCCACGAGCACGCGACCATGCTCCGTAGAAAGCTACTCAAGATCGATCCAGGGACCGCTAAAGTCAATTAAATCGGAGAGCGCCGGTGATCAGACGATATGGCCGAATAAATAATATGGTAACGGCCCCGAGGCTAGATAAAGCTTCTGGAATTGTTCAGCCGCGAACGATATTAATGATATTAGCGAATCCCATTATCGAAGGCGTTATCTGCCAGCTCGATAGCTCCAACTTTCTTGCATCAATCCTGGCTAGTGCAAAGTCTCTCTGCTATTGTCTGCCTTATCTGCTACTGACACGATGAAAAATCTCTCCTTTTCATGAGACACCCAAGCTAGGAGGCAGATCAATTGCCTTATATTTCAGTGAATCCTTGTCAAAGCATCCCTCTCCATTATTCATGCACCAGCAGCCTCCTCCTCTACCAGCCGGGGGAATCATGTCCCAATGTCCATCATCCGGAGCACCGATGCCCCTCGCGCATATTCAACTGCCAATCTAGCCGAACAATTCATAATCGCCTGCTTCATCGCCATCGCCTGGTACAATGCCATCGAACTTATCGTCCTCTGCTTCACCACCTTCAAGAAGTATGGCGGCTTCTACTTCTGGGCCCTCCTTGTCTCCTCCATCAGCATCCTTCCCTTCGGCTTCGGCTATCTCCTCATAATCTTCAATATCTACCCTGGCTACTTCGCCGTGGCCGTCGAGGAGGTGGGATGGTGCGCTATGGTCACCGGACAGTCCCTCGTCCTCTGGTCCCGGTTACATCTCGTCGTCTACTCCCGCAAGGTCCTGCGCGGCACCCTGGCAATGATCATCGTCGACGCGGTCATCCTCCATACCACAGGCTGGATTCTCGAGTTCGGCGCCAACTCCAATCAGGCCTCGCGCTTCACCCAGCCGTTTGAAATCTTCGAGCGCGTCCAACTCGTCGGGTTCTCCCTCCAGGAAATCATCCTCTCAATAGTGTACACCAAGGCCGCCATTCGGCTCCTCAAGCTCCGTCCTCGGCGGCAGTACCGCTCCACGCTGGTCCAGCTGGTGGTTGTCAACGTCCTCTTCATCCTCATGGACGCCGCCATCGTGAGCTTCCAGTACGCAGGGCTCTTCCGCATCCACGTCTCTTTCAAAGCGATGGTCTACAGCGTCAAGCTGAAGCTGGAGTACGCCATCCTGGGTAAACTGGTCCACATGTCGCTCATGTCGCATTCGAACTCGGCGCCGACAGATCCATCCGATGCGCTGGAGATGTCGCGCAGGACGAACAATCGGTCTCATGTGGAGCAGACGAGGGCACATCGGGAGAGTCAGACGAGTATCATTCGTGATGGGGACGGGTTCCTCGATGGTGAGGATCTTGCGGATTGTTCGCGTATGGGGTCCTCCAAGGGGTCGTTTCCGTCCACGACTAAAGAGCCCGAGGCTGCGTGCGTTGAAGTGGGCCAGAGGGTGTGACCAGCCATTGGGGATTCTGATGAATGTAATGTATATATGGGGACGGAAAAGTAATTATTCTACGGGGAGGAAGACTCGGCCTAGACATGGTCATATTTCTTTTGTACATAAGCTGTATATATTATTTTGGGAGACCCAAAGGCATGCCAAACATAAAGTCGCCTATTAATTACGCACAACAGTGTCTGCATTCTCACATCAAAATTAGTCCGGACTAAGTAATCGGTTGATGAAAATGTGGAATAACTGAAACATCTAAAGACGAAAAGTGGTGTAGACATTATTTTCGAACACTGTCAACACGTGACTTCCTAAAATGGAAGGAAAGAGTGTTCCCAGCTGGACTCTTACTCTTCTTTCACTTCTCCATCACAGCCTGAACCAACCTGACTTCGACTCATATTGTTATCAATACTTCGAGAATATGTTTCTCAAAGATCATTGAAAAATGCACGTGCCGGCCTTTCGTCAAAGTGCTTACTCTGTATACCATTACATCTGCCGTCTGGTTGCTCTTTAGCCTGGTTGGTTTGGGTACAACGTGCACTTCAAAGCATCACATTTGCAGGAACAGTCATTTGCATGCAGACTGGTCATGACATTCCCTGATTGGTCTCTGGATACAGGGATGTTTCCATTGACCAGAAGCTCAGCCTCGCCGCCTTATCCAGCCTCGACGACGTGCGCCAACACATAAAAGGAGTGTCGCCCTCAACTTTCTCCTTCGCGCTTTGAGATCCCCGTGTCTTACAGTTGCCTCGACACTGATGCGATTGTGATTTGGTCAACTTCTCCCAATCAAGACTCACTCATGAAGATTTGCACGGGTGACAATATGCCTCAACAATGACAGACACATTGGCGAATGTATCGAAACTCAAGCCCGAGATCCGCCTTGCGCGGGCCGTATCCGCGTTCAAAGCAGTTCTAACGGCTGACCGCAAAGCAACGTTTGATACATCCATTGCAAACCTTCAGGATCATCCTCCAAACGCAACCGATGTCGCTCGCCTCACGGGTGAAATTGATCGCAATGTGAATCGGAAGACCAGGCGATGTTTTGGCCCCCGCTTCATGAATGTCTTGCAAGCAGTGCAGCGGTACGCATCGATGGGCGATATAGTTATTGGAGGGTCGCAGAACCTGGTTGCTTGTGGTGTTTGGGCCGCAGTCAGGTTGACATTGACGGTCTGTAATCCCGCTAATGAACATGTGAAGGTGTCTGACTTTTGGCCAGATGCTATCTCAGGGAGCTTCCTACTTGGAGAAAGTGTCGCTCTTGTTTATGCAAGCGGAAGAAATGCTCCACGGTACGAGGATATGGCGTTGCTTTATCCGCGCTCGAAGAGACTACAGGATGGACTTTGCGAGTATTTCATCGTTGTTGTAAATCTGTGTCAACATGCCGTCCAGTTTGTTCAAAAGTCCATAATCTCTCAGATGACGTTCTCTATGGCCGACTCGTCTTTATTGACATTCGAGAAAGAACTTCAACAATGGTCGGTTTTCATCATGGAGGAAGTGGCTTTACTATCAGCTCAAAGTGCTGAAGAGGAGGCGAAAGAGAATTCTCGATTCCGGAAGGTGATGGTCACATTTTCCACCTTCAATGAACACCAGCAGAAGCTGGCCCGTAGGATCCGGCTTCTTGACGCTTGTTCCACACATGATTATCAGACTCCTTGGAAGCAGGCTCGGAAGCAGGCTCGGAAGCAAGGAACAACGACCTGGTTTGCAGCCACGGCTGAGTATCAAAGATGGAGGGAGTAGACATCGTCGTGTTCTATGTTATGCATAGGCAAGTTAGGGTCGGGAAAGACGACGCTGATAGCGAATATGGTTGATGACTTGATCCGCTTCGCGCCAAATGGTTCGGTAGCATACTTTTTCTGTCGATATGATGTATCCGAGTCATTGACTGCGAGAACTATCTTCGGATGCCTTGCGCGACAATTACTAAGGCAACATCCTGTTGACCTTACAAATGTCGACCGGTTTTTCGAGGATCCGCTCGCACATCGTGACGAACAACTAATCGTCGATATTATGCGCGAGTTGCTTCCCACATCACCAATTTACATCCTGCTCCTAGATGCTTTACGAATGCCCTGAAAGCGAACAACAAACAACGATAAAGCTTCTCCACCAACTACAACAGCATTTTAAAATGCTTATATGCCTTTCCTTTAGGAAGGACACGGAGGATCATGTCAAACATACAGCTGGGGTCCTCAATGGGAAGTGGACACTGACTATACCAGAGAACAATCCCGACATTGAAGCGTATATTGATGCAGAGCTACATGAGCGCCTCGAGTCGAGCAAGCTATGCATCGGGAATCCAGCTATCATCCTCTCTATCCAACATGCCCTCGTCACCGGAGCCCAAGGAATGTATGTATTCTCCCTACACCACCCGGCCACCCTACTCACTGGAATCAACGGCCGGCTTGTCTGACATGTTCTAGGTTTCTCTGGGCCACCCTTCTACTCGACTGCATTTGCATGGAGCAGACAGATGAAGCAATTCTCCAGGCTCTTGAAAGCCTCCCCCAAAGCCTATCAGAAACGTTCACACGAGTTCTACAGCAAGCCGGTGCCTCAAATTTGCGGCATCGCCACAGGATTGTACAGATAGTTATGGCTGCCCGACGACCTCTGTCAGTGGAGGAATTAGGCGAGGCTCTCAGCGTCATTCCCGGCGACACAACATGGGAGCCTGCACAACAAATCAACAATATTTATGCGGCTCTTGCAAGCTGCAAGTGCTTGATCATTATAGACGAAGAAGAGCAGACTGTTCGGTTCGCCCACCATAGTGTCAAGCAGTTCTTCATTGCCCAGGGCGATGAGCCAGGAAATACGAATCCCATCAACCCGGACGAAGCAAATAAAGAAATGGGCCGGATCATTCTAACGTACCTCAACTATGGGATTTTCGACCGGCAAGTATCTCGCACAGTCTTTCCAACTATTCCCGCAGATGCCCCAGCTCGGATTGTGAACACCATCTTCGGAGGGTCCGCAAACACAAAAAGAATCGCCCTGGAACTTCTCAAGACACGAAAGAATCGCAAATGCGACATAGGCCAAACCTTGGCCGAGATGGCCATGGCGCAGCGAATATCACCAGTACAGAGCCATCCCTTTGTGATTTACGCCAAGGAGTATTATATGTATCATATTCTAGGGGTCTGGGATTGTGACAAGAGAATGGAACGGCGTTGGCAGTGCATCTTGGACAATGAGTCACTTGCCGTAAGTTTAATTTCGGTCAACTAACTCTCCAGCTGATACACTGACGAGAAAGCTAGTTGCGGATTACCGGTTGGCTGCAACATGAATTGCAGCAACGGCGAGTTACTGGGCTCCATGAAAACTTTGTTCCTCGTCACGTTCTACGCCAGCTGTTCGAATATGAGATTGTGCGCAAAGTCCTTGAGGAAATTGGGTTTGATAAACATGATACATGGGCACTCGCTCACGTTATCCTCAAACACCACTTGCGATGGTTTGCGATTCTTATTGATATAGGGATCGTTAGACATATTCGAGCCCCCTTTCAGGCTTGGACGGAAGACTGCGATCTCCCCATTTCGAGGGTACAATTTCTCGAGAAATTCAAGCTAAAGTTGGCCCAGACCACTGTCTCCCCCACCGTTCAACGGCAACCTGGATCCAGGAAGGCGAGCACCTCACAATCCTTCGACTCAATGGAGACGAAGAGATTGGAGAAATTGGCCGAGTTGTTCTGCCTTCGACAGCGCGAGTATCTTGTCCCTCTACTCCATGAAGGTGGACACTATGACTCAGAGGACGGGGTCTTGCCCTTCTTGCCTATTAAAAACACAACCTATAGTTACGACGACGAATCCACATTAGTTCTTGTTTACCCTGCACATCATGATTATCCTCCACCTTACCGTGGCACGGAAAACGTTGATGATGGTTACCTGGTCGCGCTCAGGTCCTTGCACACGCCTGCGATTGGTCCTGGTAGCCAATACTTGATATCTCGTGGAGGCTCTAAAGTTGGTCCATTTCATCTGCTCCAAGCCATCGCATCATATCGTCCCCCGGAACATGGCGGAACACCCCAACCGATCCGTGGGATTTTTCCTCTCTCTGGCGCGAGCTTAGATGACGTTTGGCGGCAAAGCTTGGTTACAGGCCGGGTTCAAACACTTCTGAGGTGGTCCCTAACCCAAATGGCTGGCCTTGCCAAGGCTCTTGCCTTTGTCGTTGAAAATGATAGAGAAGAACGCTATGTATCACTACGCCAGATTACGCCATGCAACATTCAACGGTTCAAACACACAACCTTTGGATCACATGGTTCGGGGACTTTGCGCTTGGATCTACGAACTCTGATGATTAGTCAAAGTAAATACCCTGTTCGGCATTTTGATGAGGCATATCGTGCCCCAGACGAGTATACCATGCGGGAACTTCCAATAGGACGTAGCAGTGTTTGGAGCTTGGGATGCATATATCTTGAATTTCTCATTTGGGCTGTGATGGGATCGACAAATCTTCAAAGATTTCGTGAGGCTAGGGGAGGAGCGAATACTCCGTTCTATTCAAAGATATCTTCTGACGGTCCCAAATTGGCTGATCCCAGCAGGAGTGACCACTACGAAGGATTCGAATTGTCCCCTGAAGTTTGCCGCTGGGCGGACACCCTGCAAAGTGAGTCCGCGCTTCCGTTGGTGCTTCGCCCTTTACTCGAATACTTGCTAGGGAAGGTGCTTGTAGTGAACCCATCAGCCAGGGTACAGGCTCTCCAGCTCGCGCGCGATTTGGAAGAGCATCTTGCAAACTTCGACGATCTAGATGCTGGCTCTGACAATTCCTAATGAGGTCAGCGTCAATAGCTTCTAGTCGATACTCCGGCATTGCCTCCAGAAGAAGTGTCTCTATCTAAGGATTTAAGAAATCATGGAATGAATGATGTAGCAGATATATTTTGGCTCCAGACAGTCATCGCCAGCGCACAGTATCCGCGTTGGTGAGCAGCATACTCTTGTTGCTCCAGTTTTTTTCCTACGTGACTATCTGCAATCTATACGCTGGAGGGCAGCAGAAGCCAACAGTGAGCGGATTGATGAAGCTCCTCTAAGCGGCCGCAGCCAATATATCATTAAAGAAGTTATGCCTTCTTTCTTCCGGTCACTGTGTAATTAGCAGCGGGAGGGACAATTTCGCTAAGGACATGGTTCTCCACGCTGGAGGGTTGTATGTTAAGCCAACCATCCACTCCTATACATTCCCAAGCTTTCTGACACTAACAGGGGGCTTGGGCTTCATCAATCTATAGAATACGAAGAGGATAGTATTCTAGGACAGAGTAGGATGATGGGTCAGAGTTTGTATCCTTCTTTCAAACTAAGCAGATGACACTAGGATGGCCATGCTTCAGAGTAGATTATGACGTCCTTCTTGGTTGATATGACAATACGAACACTGTTCCTCAGATAGCAAACTCAAACGCATACGCCGTCGTGGTGTCAGTCTGATAAACCGGGAAAGTCACCGTATCGCCAGAGTACGCATGTCCATACCAACCAAGATCCTTCGGCCCATCAACCTCACCATAATGCACATCCGATGCGACAGGGAATCCCCAGGTATGCACATTCAGCGTCCCACTAGTCGGCAACCCCAAAGCAGACAACTCATTCAACTGCAACTCCCACGTCCCCTGGGTAATCCGCACACCAACCAGCACCCGCGCATACCCATCATCCCCGACAGTCGCATACGCCTCGAGCTTGAGGTCCGACGACGGAAGCGTACCCACCCGGTGACCCGTCATGTTCCGGTTATAGTACTTGTACACCTGGTAGTCCCCGTTGGGATAGTACCCCGTGCCAGTGGCGCTGTAAGCGGTCTCCGCATTGGGTTTTCCCAGCAGACTCGCCAGGAAATCATGCAGCATGTACCCGCTCAGCCAGTTCCCGCGCAATCCGTGCGCATTGATCCGCTCCAGCTGGGCAATCCACCACGCCGAGCCGGCGGGGACCTGCTCGTTGTACACCGCGTACTCGTTGATGTTGATCGGCCGCCCGGGCAGCCCGTACGTCTTTTGCCAGTGGACCAGCCCGTCCTGCGCGGAGAGCAGATCGCCGCCGCCGCCTTCCATGTGCCAGGCGTATTGATCGGGGATGCTCTTGTTGCTGGCGACGAAGGACGCCCAGTTGTTCCACCAGGTGTTGCTGGCGAGGGGCTCGCCTGCTGACGCGGGGCCGGAGAGCTGTACGCCGGAGCCGAGCTCAGAACTAGGCGTTGCTGTCAGTTGCGAATGCGCATTTCCTGGACTTGTGGATGCATGACATACCGGAGTCTGTGGTACGTCCGTCCCCACATCTGCAAGTACTGTGCTTGGTCCCGGTTCCAGAAATAGGTGAGATCGGGCTCGTTCCAGATATCGATGATCAAGCCATCGGCCATGCCGTTGGACTTGATATCGCTGAGGAGATGTGTCAGGTAACTGTCCCAGCTGGTCCAGTCGCCGTTGTCGCCGGGGTACGGGGCAGAGGAATTCTGCGTTCCGTCTGCGCCCCACAGATCGTGGATCAGGAAGATGAATTGCGCGCCGTGTTGGCGGGCGGTCTTGTAGTTGGAGAGCGCAGAGGCGAAGCGGTTCTAGTCGTTGTCAGAGAAGAATTTCGTTTTTCTTTTCGTGACAGTGGTGGTACCTTATACTCGGCAAGTCCCCAGATCCAGCCCCTCCCAGGCGCTGGAACCTGGGCTCCGCCTGCGCGCTCGTAGTTGTATCCGATGTCGGTGTAGAATTTGGACTATGTTTCGTCAGCAGCGGTAGTGGTGAGGAGAAGAAGTCATACAGGGATCTGGTTCGGGGTATCAGGAAGTCCATATAGCAGTCCCGAAGCGAGATGCTGCGGTTTGCCCGTGTTATTGGAGAAGTTGACCTGGGCCGTGACGGTATCTCTTTTCTGTTGGACGGGGCTGCCAATGGCCGTCCCGGCTAACAGCAGGGAGGCGAGAATGGTAGGCTTCATGGTAGTTTCTCTTGACTTGTGATTGCGAAGTTTTGTTGTTCGATTGAACTGAAGAAAGGGTTGTGAAAGGCTTTATATACCTCAGCGGAGCCACATAGCGATCCGGTGGAGTGAGGTGCGTGTCATTCGGGGCGCCGTAGACAGCGTGAAGAAATGTCCGAGCAACCTAATGTGAGCGAATCTCCAGCGGAGTGAGCTTATTTACACCTGCAACTGTGGCGTCATACGAAGCTATCGCAATGGGATGATCATCCCGGCGGTGGAGTTCCTGCCGCAAAACAGCCGGCGGGGGATTTGTGGGGATGCGGGGAATCCGGGGGTTTACTCAGGCATCGTTCCGGGGTCTTATCAATCTAGGTGCTTTGGTACGTGCTCGGTATGTATCCTAAATGGTGTCTTTAGGCGATTTTCGTTTTTTGAGCAGCTCAAATCCGGAACCAGACTTATCTGAAACCTGCTAAAATTACTCTCTGAGTATGTCTTCGTTTCTATCTTGAGAGGTCATCAGGTATACTTTTATTTATAATCCCACACAATGCCTGCCTGTAGTAATTCCTTTCGCTCGCTATGTACGTTGTGCTTCTGACAAGTTAAACCTATACATTTATGAAACCCCTGAGAATACAAGGGTTCCAGCAAGCTCAAATGTAGCTTCATCCTTCTTGGCTCGTTCCTTCATCAATTCTTCTTTCAACTTCAGGGCTTCTTTCAAATGGATCTGCGATCCAGAGCCATCAATCCAATTCGGCTGTTGGGGGGGAACATTTCGCGTAGAGCAAATGCGGTAGGTTGGGTCGACAAGACACAGAGTAAGGAAACGACAATGTCCCGGCTTAGCCTTGTCCTGAAGCTCTAACGGACCCATTCGATGCTGAAAAGCATTTGGGAAAGAAATCAGACGGCCTGAAGGCATTCTCACTTTGCCTAGCTCTTGCCAGGCTGGCGCATACTGAATTGTTTCGAATCCAAAAAGCTTTCCTATATACTTGAGATCCCAGCACGCATATTTCTCTTCCGGATCTCGCTCAAATATCCGGGCATCCTCATCGTCCTCGTGTTCCTCGTCATCGAAATCGCTTTCATCGTCATCTGGATCATCGCCGGCGCCCATTTTGTCGTAGACGTATCTTCGGCCAGCGTGTGAGAGCCGCTGCCGGAAGGAAATTTGCGGCTCGGAGATATTTTCAAAGTCGAACGCGTAGATGGCGTTGGTAACTATATGCTCGTTTGAATTTCCTTCAGTATGCCAGTCCTCGCCAGGAAAGGATGGCATATCAGGCTCTAGCTCGATACTGTGGATCTTGACCACAACCTGGAGCCCCTTTTCTCGAAACTCGTCCTGCAAGGCAACCGCGTAGAACTGATGATCATCATCTTTCTGACCTTTTGCCTGATAGGCCCATCGGTAGGGTTCCAGCCACGGGTTAGAGAGAAGGAATTGTTCCGTTTCAAAAACTGGACCCCAATTTTCCTGGTCCGCAGGGCCAACGATTGCTTCGCCGGTCCTCCCTGCTTTCCAGTCCTCGTATGAATACGCAGTCCCGGGGTCCGAGTGCTCAAAGACGAACATGTGTGCATACTTTGTTAAGGCGGTGCGACGCAACCCCCAACGTGTCTTCCAATCCTCCGGGATCTTTTGCGTTGTGACCTGAAACCAATGTACCTTATCCCGGGATTCGGGTTGCTGAAGGTACGCCTCCACTTGAGCGCACATTTCTTCGTATTCCTCGGCAGTTAGTTGGTCCTCCTTGGACTGCTCGGGTAGCTTTTTAGCCCACTCGAGAAATCGCGCTTTCCAGTCCACTCCGTAAGTCCGTATTCGAATCGGCTCACGAGGACAGGGATTGCAATGTCCAATGGTGGTGCTGGACGGCTCCTTCCATTTCTCTCGAATCAGTATCTCATTCCACTGCTTGATACTGCTTGCAAGAACTGCCTCGATTGCTGAATACATGTCCCGGTTTGTCGGATGGAGATTGTTGATGTAAGAAGTAATTCGAACATCAGTGGACCCAGGAGGACCAGTGAATTCCACTTCGCAAGGCAGCCACTGAAATCTGGTCGACCAAATGCATCCCAATCTCAGGTGTGCCCAAGCGTCTTCTTGAGCAAATGGCGGTCGCTCTGGTGCAATTTGGCATTCTTGAACGCGAGATGACCAGGAAGCTTCGTCCATTCCGCAGGATTGCCCTCCGGTCAAGACTTTTGTTCTCCCGTAGACAAGAGGGAACAGGGACGGATCGACAAGGTTTGCCACCGCTGACTTCTGAGCGTTTTGATATTGTATCTGCGCCAAGTCCTTAGTCAAAAAAATCGCGGCGTCTTGTAGCTGTGACTGTAGGGTCGTAGAGATCGCTGTATCAGATTTACAGACACCGCTGCCTGTGTTCAAAACGATCACGCGGCCATACTTCTCCAAGTCTCTTGCCTTGTCTTGCAACTCTTTCAAACACCAGCTCCACGTCTGGTCGTTGATTAGCGACGAGGATGACAGAGCATCGTCTCGCCATCGAGCGATCTCTTCCTGCTTGAAAATCCGCACATGCCAGTCCGGTCTCTCAGTAATAGTATTGATCGAATCCAACATTGCTAATTCCTTCGCAGTGAGAATTGAGCCACGCCAGTTTTTGATCCCCGCTGCAAATTGATTCCGTGGAAGCTCGACATTGACGGCAATATCATGAAAGCCGGGAACTTTCAACGGACAGGTTTTATTATCGATGGTGAGTTCGGACATTTTTAGGCCGAAGGAAACATAAGGACTATGGAAGATCGACGTTCCTCACCTCGTTGAGTCTTAGAACAACTAGGGGGCAAAGACAAGTGCAAATACAGTGGGATGAGATCAGCCTACCTCGATACTTAAACTGAGGATCCTTCCACTGCCTGCAATGTAACCAAGCTGTGCTTAAATCTTAATGACTCATCGCGCAGAATCATTATAATGAAGGTTACACTATGATATAGTGATATCCGGGTATGATGCCAAGGACTTTCGCTCATCAGGGGTCTAGATGAACCCATTGCTATTGGCTACGAGACCAAAGTGATGGCGGAGAATTTATAATGCCAAGTTTCTCAGAGCTATGGATAGCCTAGCAGTCTGACAATGGTCCATTGATCGCTAATACACACAACTACAAAGCAAAACACCTCTCCACCGAATCCGGATTATTCCCCCACCAGTTCGGCATGGAGATCTGCCTCCCCGACCCAAAGAACAAGAAAATCAGCAGCATGTTCAGGTTAAACCCGGCATCGAACGCCGCAGCAATCATATAACTGTACCGCTTCCACACCTCAAACCGCTTCCGATACGCCCAGTACATCACCACATACCCCCCGATGATAGCAGACGTGTACCCCGTGCTCACATTCCCGTAAAACACCGACAGCCCGGAGAAGAAGATACTCACGTTCCAGAGATCGATGCGCCAGCGCGGCAGGAGACGATGCAGGCCGTACAGCATAGGCGGGAGTACCGCGCCCAGCAAGAACGACCAGGGGAGCGGCCTCATCTCGCTCTCCTTGAAGAGCTCCTTGGGCCCGATGACGGCGTACTGCACGCCGAGGGTGTTCGACGAGGTCAGCGACTGGCCGGTCCACTGGTGGAGCGGGTCCGACTTGGCGCCGGTGAGGAAGTCGCGTTTCGTGCTGAGGACCCAGCGCATGACGGCGTAGTTCATGGGGATGCCCAGGAGGGTGCCGAAGACCTGCGAGAAGAAGACGGTGCGCGGCGGGATGTGCATGTAGTGCCCGATTTTCTGGTCCTGCAGCATGTACTGCGCGCGGTACCAGGCGTCGCCGGCGATGGAGCCGTAGGTTGAGGGCCCGCAGGGGTGCCGGTGGCCTTCGCCGGCTTTGGTGTGCACCATGTAGCCGTACATGAGCTCGTTGAAGGAGCCGACGGAGAGCTGGTAGTTGGAGATGGCGTAGAGGAAGGAGAAAGGGAGAACCAGGGCGGCAGCGCTGCCTAGTGCGACGAAGAGGGTCCAGATAAGGATCCAGAGGTTGCCGCAGGCGATGGAGACGATGAGGATGATAAAGCCGGCCATGAAGAGCGCCACGTACCACCAGAGCGGGACTTCCTTGTATGATCGCTGGAGGACGTTGAGGCGGTCGTGGTACTGGTGGTTGATGCCTTCGCCTTTGGCCTGCGACGCTTTGTTCCGGGACCTGAGCATCTTGAATAGGTTTCGTTTGACTTGGGTGTAGCCAAAAGTGGAGATCCATGCCACGGACGCCGTGACCTTGGCGTAGTCGAAGAATGTGGCCCAGACGTTCTGCAGACCCATGTACATGGGGCCGATTTCTTCGTAGGCCGTTTGATTCAGACGAAAGTCGGATGTCAGCAGATCCAGGGTGGGATATTTTGTGCCATTGGCCGTGAGCAGAGAATTCGACATCAACCCGTGCTTGTATGAGCCCAGATTCCCCCATTTTGCAGCTGGAATAAGCACCCAGCAGCTGAACGCAAATGCCAGGAACAACACCACCTGCGTCCACCAGGGAGTGAGCAGAATCGACGATCCGTTCCAGTTGATGTTGGACCAATCCAGGGAGAGGTTCAGGAACCCCATTCCGCCCAGACCTGATCCAATAAAATTTGCGAACGGGTTACGGGGCGCAACCCAGCAGAGAAAGGCAAGCGACGACGTAAATGGAAAGACATACTCGGGGAGAAACTGCCACAGAGTCATACCCACGAGCGAAAAGAAAAAGATCTTCATCTGGCGTTTGGCTAAAGGAGAGGACGTGTCTTGCTTCCGGAATGTCTCGAACAGGGTGGTCTGCATCAGGGCCTGAGGCCAGATGAAAGAGGGATCGTACAGGAGGATCTGACGCGCAATAGCGGCAAAGGCATACCCAATCCAGACAATCGAAAACATGAAGAAGATTGCCACGGCCGGGTTCACTCTTTGTCCATAGAACAATTCCGCCAGAGAGATCGGAGTGTACCCCAGATTGTAGGAAGCTCCGGATGCCGCCGTCAAGGTGACGAGCACATGCTCCTTGATGCTCCACGGTGCAGGATTAAGACTGAAGGCCCATCCCGTCAGTGGAACCCGGATAGTCCAGGCAGGCAGCCACCGGGCGAGAAAGTGGCCGACATAGTGACAGGCAATCTGCACGAAGAAGACGGAATACGGAGCCTGAGTTGTACGATAATGGCTCATCTGCGACAAGAAAGCTCCAGGGACGACAAAGATGACCGAGAGAAGGAAATAGCGAAAGGTGATGGTGGGCAGGGTAGGATCATCTGTGAGGCTGACCAGTTGGCGGACCTCGAGGGGAAGTGCTGCAACCTCTGGATCCTGTTCCGTTTCTTGCTCGATGGCGGTTGTTTCGCTGACCGGCTGGGTTTTCTCCGCATCCTTCAGGGGCGTTGCAGTTGCAGAGACGGTTTTGGGTTCATCGCTGCTGACCGGGGAGTTACTGGAGGTGTCGTTACTGCCATGGCTGGCTCTTCGTTTTCGATTGAAACGCGTCAAAAGGCCCATTTTGACCGATTGTCTACCAGAATGGAGGTATTTCCAACATAAAAAGTGGCGAGAGACATGCCGGAAGTTGCAAGTATTTAAGCGGCCCCTTGCGTCTCGGTTTTGGCCCTAAGAGGATCGAGTCGTTATCTGTGAGGTTACATGGCACCAGCCACGACACCGTGCAACCAGTGCTATTAGTCACAGCACTGGGGATTTTATCGCATGCTGACCTTGCTCTTGTGTGAATTTCAGCATGGGCAATCTCTAGTGATCAAGATTTATACTTGTATTTTGTATTATGGATGCTGATTGGGCAATTCGGATCTTAGCGTTGGCTCATGTGGAGTATTCAGCGTACACTTTTCACTCTAGCGGATGGCGTTATCGGCGTATGCTTATTCGTGATCTGATTCTGAGTAGTTGGAATCTCGAAGAATGAAAGGCCAAATCTTGGATGGCTGCGGAAGCTCTCCGTGTGGCTGTTAGGGATAGTTCCGATGGCATCATTTCATTCATTTTAAGCATCACCCCGAAACAAGCCATAACCTCCCTTTCTGTTATATTTATCTTCGATTGGGAACTTTTATTCAAGTTAATATCACACCATTTATTGTATTGCATGACTTGTACACGACAGTATACTCGACTATATAGGAAGATTTCTCGACTAGGAAAGCATATACATACAGGTATATGATCGAATTCATTCATACCCGCACTTAAGCTGTATCGTGCCTGGCAGGATGCTTCAGGGGATTCGTTCCCGCCATCCAAACCACCACCCTTGTAAACTTGCCATCACCATCGACGTCAAAAAAGTTGCAATTCCGCATATCATTCTGCGTACCGTCCATGAGCTCTCCAAGGTAAGTCTGCTCGCTGGAAACCTTGCGATTGACCTCATCGACAAGGATGTTGGTGATCTCGTGGCACATCGTTCGGGACGACTGGATGAATGCTGCAAAGATATTGCGGATCTCGTCGACACCGGTGGCCGTGACATGGTCGGTTTGCACGGTGAAAGTAGCATGCGGCGCGAAGTGGGAGACTATACCGTCAAGATCCCGGGCGTCAACGGCTTTGAAGAAGCTGGCGGGTAGAGATGCCAGATGGTCGCGGGTCAGTGCCATTTTGGGGTGGGTTGGATTGGATGTAGTGACTGAGAGAACCTTGGAATAACTATCCAGATCGAAATGAAGTGAGTTGTGGATTATGTGGCAGCATGTTGATCTCAGCTATAAGTGGTTGATCGAGTATAATCCCAGCTTAGGGCTTCTCTCCCGTTCTTGGCATGTTGGCCCCCGCTACGAGAAACAAAGTCCCCAGTCTAAATGATACACGTCATTATGATAGAGGTCAGACGTTGACATCAAATATGCGCAGAAGAACTAGAACAGCCAACTGGGATTTTCTGTGGCACCACTCTCATGCTGCCATTGGACCGATAGGTCATCCCGATTTGGCCATGTGAGACTTCGACTTAGTGGTTAGAGGGTGGCCCGTCAACATGGATGATCCTTGAGCGCATCAAACTCGAGGAGGAGAATAGACTTCACCACCTGATTAGTCTGAGTGTAGTCACAGTTACGCTATGCAATAAGGATGCGACAGAGTACCTCCGGTAATAATGCGGAAAATACTAATAATGGGATATAATCCTTTAGAGTTATGTTGCGACTACTCTGAGCCAAGCCCCAGCTATCAATACTCCTGAAGATAGCAATTATTACCGATGCAAATACCTAATACAAGCAATGGAATTCCAATGACAATTTGCTAAGCGTCACTGATTCGTGAACAAAAATATGACTCTGAAGGCCATTGTAACTTCAACCGATCATCCCATCGTCAAAGTCATTCGGAATTGTCCTCAGCACTTGCTGCCTTTCCATGGCATCGGTAAATATGTTCCTTGAGATTATCCTCTCTGTTACACCTCTTGTAGCATCCCTTGACAGGACAGACGTGTAAGCCTGGGAATATATGAACGGTTCTCACATGGCGCAAGAGATCCTCCTTGCGGTTGAAGGAACGTCTGTTCCTGCACCCTTTCCATTGGCATCTGGGGCTGTCTTCATTGGCAGTGAATCTGTAAAAGAGTGTCTCAGTCTAGCCTATTGCTGTGTTCGGGTTGAGGCATACCCTTTTCTCTTTGCAGTCTCAATAGATGTCACAGCTAGCTTCCCCTTGGCAGGTTCAGCCAGGGGATAGCCTGGGGCACTGCTTGCCATGTCGTTCGGACGAGGAGAGTGAGCAGTAGTAATGACAGACCGGTGATCGTCATTGGAATCGTCGACTCCACCCATTGCGTGCGTCATTGTGCCGAGCAAAGGAAATGAGGCCGAAACGAAACTCGGCATCTGATTGGCTGGCGGCTGTATACTTTCACCGAGTTGAAAGTTGGATGGCATAGCAACTAGAAAGGGAGAAGATGGATTCTCAAAAAGTGACAAACGGTAAGGAATAACATTGCACTGATTGTATAATAGAGTATCGTCATCAACTTCTGCATGAGAATGGTAAACCTCAGGGTTGGTTTCTTGAGTAGATGTATCCATAAATGAGTCCAAGAAATCTGGTAATTCAGACATGTTTGCTTAGAATGGAAATAAAACCTGAATGAACAAGTTAAACGGAGAATAAGGTGTAGGCGATTACAGGGAATTGAGCTAGATATTGTAGCTCATTATGTTTTGATGAGGGAGGAACTCATATATGTACAATCTGAATATGAGTGTGTGTATGTGTGTGATTTCTGCGTAGGCATTATTTAGGCAAGGCAGGTTGTAGTATGAGTGGGAGCATGGAGTAGTAAGTAATAGGGAGCAATGGGGAGCATGGGCGACTATGGGCAACAATGGGCGACTATGGGCAACTGTTAGCAACAGTTAGGAGCCATTGCTAACCATTGGTAGCAATTGGTAAGAGCCTCTCCCAATCAGAAGCCTTTCCCAGTCGAAGGTGCATGGGCTAGTATTCGAATTTTGCTTGGCATATTGCGCAGGTAAAAGAGTATGAGGAAAAAAGAAAAAATAAGGGAAAAAAGCCCTATTACTCTGTATAAATGATTGAAATGTCTGACACGGGCCAATCGAGTGCTCAATGCTAAGGTACCTCCACTTGAGCTTGGTGCAAGGCTAGGCCGGACTGCTGAGGTTGCCTAGTTTATCCCTAGGTATCTGAAGATTAGACTGATCGTTTGCGCTTCGTCTCGTTGGATACATGGCCAGTCTCTTCTAACAGACGGATTTATTCATGCAATTCACTGCGTACTGCGTAGGCTTGCTTCGCTCGCAAGCTCTTACAGGCACAAGCAATGGGGATTTCCCAGGTTGGCAACCGACCCCATGTTCTAGAGATGCTCATAGGACTGATTATCTACATATCTCCCTATTGGCGTGCATGCTGATTGTTTCTGAGAGGCAAGCCACCTCCCTTGGCATGGTCAGAGTCCATACACTCCTAGAAGGATGATGTCGAATGACCTTTCCCCTTGTACCAGAAGGCCATTTCCTGACCTTTTTTGCTTAGTCTTAGTGGAATCGGACCACACTTATTTTGACCTAAGGTCCCCTTTCTATGAAAGACCAATGTTCATTCAAGAGGCAAGATTATGAGTTATAACTACTCAGCTATGGTATTTGTCGTGCTCGAACTATTGGTCCACCTGTCAACCCTAAGGAGATGAACGGCCGAGACCAACGGGGTCGGCTGTTCACCAACGCCGCGCCGAGCGATAGGTCTATATCAAGACTAAGAACCTTCAATTTGTACCTGCCTACAAACCCAATCTTACTTTTGCATATTTCAAAAAGAGGAGGAAAATCCCTTCAAGTGATTTAAGATGGCTACGTCAGACCCAACGCATGAAAGCTCTACCTCCACAATCCATGAGACGGAGACTTCCGAGCATCCTCCTATGAAATCGCCTCATGAAGCCAATCAGGATATCGAAAAACCACCAGCTTGGAATAACAACGATCCCCCTCCTGATGGAGGCATCACTGCATGGCTAGTGCTGTTCGGCGCATGGTGCATCCTCTCTGCAGTTTCGGCTGGATAAACAGTACGCCAGCCTTCCCTATACATATCGCAAACTAACGAGACAGGCATCGGTACATTCCAAAGCTACTACGAAACCACTCTCCTACGAGAACACTCCCCCAGCACGATATCCTGGATTCCCTCTCTACAAGTCTTCTTCATGTTCGCCATGGTATTTCCCTACGAACCCCAGCAACGACAGTGCATCACTGACATACGTAGGGCCCCATCGTCGGAAAGCTATACGACACCTTCGGCCCCCGCCACATCATTGGCCTCGCTGTCCACAGAATACTACCAGCTGCTCCTCTCCCAAGGCGTCTGCAGCGCCATCGGCGTGATCTTCCCGATTATGGTGAGCCGGTTGATGGGCAGCATCGGGTACGCGTGGACGATGCGCACCGCGGCATTCGTGATCCTGGCGTTGCGAACTTGAGCATCCGAGCGCGCGGGACGCCGAGTGCGGGGGGCTTCAGTCGGGAGAGTCTGCTTCGGCCGTTTGGCGAGGCGAAGATGGTTCTTCTTGTGCTGGGGTTTGTGTGCTTGACGTTTGGGGTGTTTATTCCTATCGATTACATTGTTGTGCAGGCGGTGCATGCGGGGATGAGTGCTGCCCTGGCGCAGTATCTGGTTGCTGTTCTGAACGCGGGGAGTCTGTTTGGGCGCTTGTCGGCGGGGGTGTTCTCCGATCGCGTCGGTGCGTATAATATCTGTGTCGGCGTGGTTTTTCTGGCTGGGGCTGTTGTGCTGGGGTTGTGGATTCCTGCGTCGGGGAATGCGGCTATCGTTGTCTTTGCGGTGGTGTTTGGGTTTGCGTCCGGGGCGTATGTCAGTCTTGCGCCGGCGCTGGTGGTGGGTATCTCCCCGCTGCAGGAGATCAGGTACCGGACGGGGTTGTTGTTTCTCGTCTGTTGGTGGACTGACGACGAGTCCGATTGCGGGAGCCATTCTCCAGCGGGATGGGGGTTCGTATACGGGGATGAAGATCTTCTCGGGGGTGATGTTGCTGGTTGGGACGGGATTTGTGATGGCGGCGAGGGTGGCGCAGACGGGGTGGTGAAAGCCAAGTTTTAGCGTAAGATGTAGATTTCTTTGTCATATATCTCTGAACGTGTAGGATATCATAATGATCAAACAGTCCACTCTCCAGACCCGAACAACTCCAGATCCCAATTCCCCCAGTCGAATACATTCTCCGGTCCATGCTCCTGGAAATCGACCTGCTTATTCGTCAATCCCTCTCTCGCCCTCAACGCCTTGGCTCTCAACTGCGAGATAATCGCCCATTTGGGCCCCGGATCCGGCCACGCGGGATCCCTTTCCACCGCCTCAAAGTTCTCCTCGGCATTACGCCATGCCCGATCAACATGCACACTCGCCGGATACACAGACAGATGCCACAGAACATACGATAAAAGATGATACTGTGTGAATGTGGTGGTAAGCCAGCGAAAGCCGCGGAGCAGGTCGTTCGTCTGCAGTTCCAGTCCGCACTCGAGGCCGTGGCAGGCCATCGCCAGCGTCTCTTGCGCTGTCGGACTTTCATGCTGTTGGCTCTGACTCTGGCCCTGGCCCTGGGTCTGGGTCTGTAGTGCTTTCTGCCTTGCGTAGACTGCGACTTTCATGGTCAGGACGTCGGCTAGAAGTAAGCCATGCCGCTGGATGGGAATATTGGCATCCCCGTGTTGAAGGTAATTGCGCTGCATGTAGTCCTGGAGTTGCCTGACTAGTGGATCGGGCGAGACACCTATAGACGCCTTTCGTGAGATCTCATGCAATTGACGGTTGATTTCTATCGTGATGAGCGGAAAGGTCATCTCCGTCCAGCGCGGTTGAGGTGCCGGTGGCACGGTCGCCGTCGCGGAGAGATCCTGGTCGTCGAGGTTGGAAGGCAGATTCGTGTCGCAGGGTTCGTTATGCGCGACAACGGAGACGCCGTGGTCTTCCGCGGCGCGTTGATCGCACGTCACAATGTGCCACCACAGCCTGCGGCGGAGTTCGCACTCTAGCGGTGAGAGGTTGAAGTGCCGTCCGTCGCGGTGGAGGCCGATGGATTGGGCAGCGCGGGTGGTGAGGCCGTGGAGTGTCCAGTTGGAGCGGCCGCTATTGTGGTAGCGCAGACATGTCTACTCATCCGAGTTATAGCCTTTCTTTCAGACAACTGTCATGTGCATACCTGGTAGATGGCCATTGCTTGCAGCGAGGTCAGAGTCGGCGCGTCCAAAAACGAGGAGCGATAGAGGGCAAGCTCGAACCCCTGCTGATACCGGCGAATATCCGAGCGGATCCCCTCCCGCAAGGGATCATCTGAGAGTAAACTTGTTGTGGCTGCAAAGCAAATGGCGAACAGCAGCGCATGGGCATCCACAGACGCGTCCCGAGGCTGGTTGATGGCCGCAAAGACCCGTGGCTGCGTCGACGGAATATGTAGAACCTTCACCACTGGATCGACGCGGCTAAGGAAAACCTGCCAGAGCTGTGTGGCATGCCATCGACTAGGTTGCAGCGCCTGGAAATCTATGTGCTCGCGCAGTGAGTTGGTAATGAGTCCCTCGACCCTCAGAGGCGACAGTCGTCCAGGGCTCTTTGCAACGGACCGGGGCGTGCCAATAGCAGTTTGCAGTTCTTTGTCTTTCTCAAGGAACCCGGACAGCAGATGTTCGTCGATATACCGACCGTCCCGCACCAAAAGGCCCTGTCGAGGCTGAGGCTCAGGAGGAGTTGATCGTGCGGCATTCGTCTCATTGTCATGTATTGATCTGGCAATTGATGGACTGCGGATCAGTTCAGTCACTGCCCTCTCCAGCTGATCTATACGAGAGACTACATCTGCCGAAGTGGCTTTTGGCGGACGCCGTTGGACTCTATTGGGGCTTGGATACTGGCAGGGAACTTTCAACCGGACACAGGCGGCGCAGGGGGAACCCTTGTCGCAGCGAACTTTGCGTTGATGGCAGCGGAGACAGGATCGCTCGACGTTGTACCGGCGGATATGATCCATAGTACGATCTCTCGATGATTGCAGATGCCTAATAGTTACAAGTAGCGGAGATGGTCAATCGAAAAGTTGTGCCACTTCTTGGCATCTCGGCGTCGGTCATTCATACCTCCGAGTCGGCCCGGGCTTAAGCTTATTTGTACTTCTTGGCCAATCGGAGGACAGACCGCAATCACACTGCGGGGTCCATCGCACTGCATCATTTGGGGATCTCAACCTGGTGCAACCACACCGTGTTCCAAAGATCTTACGTCAAGCATGCCGCTTGGCAGAGAAGAGAGACATAGGCTGAAAATTGATATCATCGAAAGGGAAAAATACACAGCCACAGTGTGCACCGACAGAAGCTGAAATCTGTCCTCCCTGATGCCGAACAGGCAGCAATCTAAGCCACATTCCATGCGGAGTACGGAGTATATCCTGCTCTGTATCCCCTGTCAACTCCCACATCAAAGACAAGAACAACTACCAAAATGGCCCTCGCAGACGTCCCACGTATCAATGTCCTCTGCATGGAAGATCGCTTCATCCCCGCCTTCCAACAGGCTCTAGCCCAACACTGGCCCGAAAGCGGCACCACCCCCAAACCCACCATCACCATCCTCAACACCTCGCTCAGCCGAGTCCCTTCCAGCACGAAGTTCGACCTCATTGTCTCACCGGCAAACTCCTACGGCCGACTCGACGGCGCCTTCGACGACGCCATATCCCGCACATTCTGCCGCCCCCCGAACCACGCATACGACACTCTCACCAAAGCAGCTCAGACAGTCCTCTACGAGCGGTGGAGGGGCTTTGCACCTCCAGGGTCCTGTACACTCGTCCACTTCCCAGAGGAACTGGTCGGGGAAAATAAATGGGGTTGTCGCTGGGTGGCGATCTGTCCGACGATGCGGTCCCCGGACCGGGTCAGGTGGGACCGGGAGATTGTGTATGAGTGTGTGTGGAGTCTGTTGTGTCAGGTCGAGGGATGGAATCGATGCCGGAAGAGAGAGAACCGGATTGAGTCGATTTTGATTACCCCACTGGCGACGGGGGCGGGAGGGGTGAGTGCGGAAAAGTGGGCGGCGCAGTTTGTGTTGGCGATGAGGCATTTTGTGGATGCGCTAAAGAGGCCGCAGAGATGGGCGGCTTTAGGATGGGGGGATGTCATGAAGGAGGTTGAGGAGGTGAAGACGACGTGGGAATTGTGAGCACTGATCGTTGTCCAACCCTAGTCTGTCTTGGATAGATATTTCCCGGAAGCGTACATGAACCACGTTTCGTACCATATTCACTCCACTCCGCCAAAGATGGCCTTGGTCACTTTGAACGAGCCATCGTAGGCGGACTGACAGATCGCCGCTCGACAGCTTTGTGATAGAGGATGAGCATAATTCCCACGAAGACGCACAATGCCTGGCTACCTTAATGCTTCTTTTGGTGATCCGGCTGAGATGCTTCTTGAACCGGAGTTGCTCGTCAAATGCGACTCCTAAAAGCTTGACTGTGTCGGTTGGGCAGATATTTGATCTGCGTTAAAGAAGAAATAAAGAACAGGCGACAGTGGGGAGCCTTAGGCCAGGCGGATGAAGAGTCGTCGGGCACTCGAATGTTCTCATGATGTACGAGATCATGCAAGAACCAAGTCTAGCAGGGAAAAGGAAAGGCTTAGGACACGATGTCTTCGGTGTGGTCTCGCCAGACGGCTGATGCTGGCTTGACAGGGAACAGTGAAACGTAATCCATTGTACTGCGCTATCAGGCAAGGACCGAGATCGTACCCTTTACCTTTGCCTGTCAAGCTGTTCAATAGTGTGTCTGGCTGTGGCTCGGATGCACCTATGTTTGTTACAAGTGCTGCTTCGCCCGGCTTACACCAGCTTACATTGACTACTTGTACACGCACAGGACGAAGGATTCACTAGTGGATCCATGCTTATGCTGCATGTGCCTTTCGAAGACAACGTCTGCCTCGCATATGCTTGCTCGCTCAGTCATCGTTTAGTAAGCTAGATTCTTCGTCCTATCATGCATCCATCGCTTCCACAGACTGTTCTGATCAAGCTTTGTGGAAGCCCGCCCTATCTGAATCCACCAGTTCATCTTTCCTTGTTGCTATCTGTGTAATGACCGTGGAGATGTATTTGAATTTCCATCCGAAGCTAGTATTCGTGCTGGTCGCCGCGCTCGGAACCATCGCATGCGTGTCCGTCAGGCGTTTCTTCATCCGCCGTCAGTTCGCACGCGCCCACAGTTGCCAGCCAGTGGCGAGATCCTTCAATAAGGATCCTTTCCTGGGACTCGATACAATCCCCGGGACGATCCGCGCTCTGAGACAGCATAAAATTCTTGAAAGGAGTTGCGAGCTCTTCCGTGTCTACAGCAACACATTCACGGTAAAAGAGCTGCAAAAACGTGCAATCTTGACCGTGGAGCCGGAAAACATCAAGACAATCCTGTCTCTGAAATTCAAGGACTACGGCATTAGCCACCGCCTCGAGCCGTTCAAACCGCTGTTGGGAGAGGGCATCTTCGACACCGATGGCGACCACTGGGCCTCATCGCGCGCCCTGATCCGGCCCAGCTTTGCCCGGGACCAAGTAGCCGACCTGACGTCGTTTGAGAATCTGATTCAGGACCTCTTCTCGTTACTCCCGCGTGATGGAAAGACAGTCGTGGACTTGCAGGATCTCTTTTTCCGCTACACGATCGACTCCGCAACCGAGTTCCTGTTCGGACAATCAGTGGGTACTTTGAAGAAGACTCATTCGGAGCTCGGTTTTGCCCAGGCATTTCATTATGCGCAGAAGGCCATCATCACGCGAGGCACGCTGGGCCCATTGCGCATATTCTACCGCGATAGAAAGGCCGACGAGTGCAATCGCATCTGCCGGGAGTTCGTCCAGCAGTTCGTCGAGGAGGCATTCCACGCAGTCGAGGTGAAAAAGGAAGACAAAGAAGAACAACAAGCCGAGACGAAGCGCCAGAAGCATATTTTCTCGCATGAATTGGCGTCGCGGACATCCGATAAGCATCGCGTTCTGGATGAGCTGATGAATGTTTTGCTGGCTGGTCGTGATACTACTGCCAGTCTGCTCAGCAATCTGTTCTTCATGCTGGCCAAGAATCCAGCAATTTGGGACAAGTTGCGCAGAGAAGTAGCTGGTTTACAGGGTCGGGCACCAAGCTACGACGAGCTTCGCAGCCTTAGATATGTCCAGTGCTGTATGAATGAATGTAAGAGAACGCTCTCTACTACCCTGTCCCCTTCGACCTTGACCTCACTAACTCCCTTAGCGCTACGTCTACATCCAGTCGTACCACGCAATGAACGCGAGGCGGTCCGAGATACCGTCCTCCCACTCGGAGGAGGCAAGGATGGCCTCTCGCCGGTCTTCGTGGCCAAAGGTACCCTCGTGAGCTACAACGCATACGCAATGCATCGACGGACAGACTTCTACGGACCAGACGCAGAGGAATTCCGCCCAGAGCGCTGGGAGGATGGAAAACTACAGCCCCGCTGGGGCTATCTGCCCTTTAATGGCGGCCCGCGCATCTGCATCGGCCAGCGATATGCTCTGACCGAAGTTGGCTATGTTGTCGTCCGGATGGCCCAGACGTTCCGTCTCTTGGAGAGTCGAGATACGGGACCGTGGGAGGAATCGCTGGCCTTGACCTTGTGCTCTCGGAATGGCACGAAGGTGTGTCTGACTCCTGCTTGATGCGTCGAGTTTGGACGGATAGTCGGAACGATGTTGACGAGGAATGATATGGCAATATTGGTATGTGTAGCGGATCCTACGGTTAGTCAGAGGCAGTTCGCAGATAGAAAGAATTAAGTGATTGGCCTGACTGGAGGGGGCGGCCTTGTTGACACTTGAAGTCCAGAAGACGATAAATACACGTATGCAACTCATATAACTCCTAGCCCGACGTCAATTCACTCCCCATTCTCCACCTTTCTAGGGCAACACTGACCTCCAAGAATACACACGAAAGCGACAATCGCGTACAATCCCCATAGCTTCCGCTGCTTCTTTATCAAAAGCCACAGACACCGAATGAGACTGTATCCCATAGTCTCCTTTGCAAGTGCTTCGGCCTTCTCATCCACAGACAGAGACTCAGCACCCACAGTCCTTGTGCGATGCAGCGACAGCTTCACGGCAGACTTCGCATCATCCTTCTCCTCACTAACTGCCTTCTCTGAGTCAGCCTGCTCTTCAGCCTTGCAATTTGTCTTCTGCAGATCCTGCCCCCGGACAAGTCTCGCATAAGCACCGTCTCTGGCAATGAGTTCATGGTGCGTCCCTTGCTCGATGATTCTACCAGCGGACATGACAGCGATATTATCCGCCTTCTGCACCGTAGCCAATTTGTGCGCAATGGTGATGGTAGTTCGGCCGACAGAGATATTATCCAGTGCGCTTTGGACAATCTTCTCAGCCTTCAGGTCAAGAGCACTCGTCGCTTCATCCAGCAGCAGAACCGATGGCCGAGATACAATACTGCGTGCGATAGCGATCCGTTGCTTTTGCCCTCCAGACAGCATGCGCGCACGCTCACCGATCTGCGTATCGTACTGCTTGGGCAAGTTCTCAATGAAGTCATGCGCAAAAGCGTCTTGACAAGCTTCTTTCACAAGAGCACGCTTCTGCTCGTACGAAGCCTCCGCCCACTGTGTGCCTACCAAGCCGAAAGCGACGTTGTCGAAGATTGTCCCGCTAAAGAGGACCGGTTCCTGCTGCACAAGGCGAATTTGCGTGCGTAGCCAGGCAATGTTGGGTTTCTGGATGTCGATGCCGTCGAGCAGGATCAGACCCGCTGCTTGGTCGTACCAGCGCTCTAGAAGCCCGACTATGGTGCTCTTCCCCGACCCACTGGTGCCGACCAGGGCTGTAGTCTTACCAGCAGGGACACTCAGGTTCAGGCCGTTGAGGACTTGTGTATCTAGACGAGATGGGTAGGCAAACTCGAGAGCTTTTATTTTGATCTCGCCAACACATTTCTCGGGCGTCAACCCTGCGGTTGAGAGGGAGTTGATAGCGGACTTCTTGTCGATGATGCGGAAGAGCTCGTCCGCAGCAGCGGCGGCTTTGGTGACTGTTATGATTTGAGGCGCGATGTGGGTCAGAGCTGTGGCGGCAACGACGACCGCGAAGATGACGCTGCGAAGAGAATCAGTCCTGATCATCAGCCAGGGAAGCGAAGGCATACGTTACGATGTCACCCGGCTCATTGACCTCACCACGAGCGAACATTCGGATGCCCTGCCAGAAGGCGAGACCGTACGCATAGTTTTGGATGTTCTTAGCAAAGCAGGACAACTAAGACAGACTGATGTGGAACCGAGGTGTCCTAGCCATGGCTGTCCACCAGAGAGTGGCCGAGACGAAGCGAAGAGATAAGGAAGAAAGTAGGAGAGTAGGGGAAAGGGGGCTCTTTGGCAGCATGATCAATGTCTTGTTACTCCTGCTAGACAACATCTAATTTTGAAACAGCCGCTGAATCAGCTTGTGTACGGAGACTCGAGATATTGAATATGAAGAGGGTCTAAAGTAGCAGCCATAGGGCTAGCCTCTAGTGAGTTGACAATGCTCAAGGAGTGAATGTAGAATGTAATAAGTACAATTCAATGTATTCTGCTTGGTTACGCCTAACGAGTGATGGCGTAACTATCTGTCCTTGACTTTACCTCCCCTGTACACTTAAAATAACTATATGGTTAAACAGCACAATAACAGGTCGCTCGACAACAGGAGCCTAAACCAAAATCCAGCTCACCATCTAGCTAGGAGGAGCACCGCCAGGGCCACCAGAGCCAGAGCCGCCAGGGCCGCCGGACCCAGAGCCGCCAGGACCACCGGAGCCACCGGAGCTTTCGTTCTCGACACCACCATCCGCAGTGTAGTAAGCGGCAGGAGTCACAGAGCTGCTCTCGGAGGAGTCCATGGCAAGGGAGATCCAAGCGAAGATGCCGTCGGAGACGGAGTCACCCAGAAGAACGTATTCGACAAAGGGGTCGATGGTGTCGGCCTCCTCGGAGAGGATGCTGTCCTCGGCGTTGGTGGTGAGATCCTGGGTGTTGGAAGTGTAAGGGGATGTCTCCTCGACGGTGGAGATGAGGTCCTGGTCGAAGAAGATCTGACCGACGTGAGCGGAGTGCGCGGTGTAGAGGGCTTCGAGGGTGTTGTTGGCGTTGACGGTGGTTTCGTCGAGGGAGTGGGTCAGGACTGGACATGACCAGGTTAGCTTAGTCTCATCATATCAGAAGAATGAGCGTACCGTGGATATGGGTGGCGCGTCCGGTGTAGTGGCCCGGGAAGATGGTCTGGAACTGGGCGACACCCTCGTCGTCGGTCTTCTGAAGACCACGGAGGAAGGTGGCGTCGAGGTTGCTGTCGTCGTTGGAGTTGCCGTTTCCATTGGCGACGACGCCGGAGTAGACACCCTGTGCTGTCAGTTGAATTCATTTGAGCCTATTTCAAGAGAGACTTACAGTAGCATTGCAATGCCAGAAGTCCAGGTAGACACCGGTGACAGGCTCGCAGGTGGAGCTGTCGACCATCTGGATATCCACGTAGAGAGGGACACCCGCCTGGTCCTCAGTGATGTCTTTGCGAATCAATTCGCCGCTAACATCTGTAGGTCGTCAGTCAATAGCCAATGATCTACCATAGCAACAATGAACCATACAGTAAGGTCCCTGAGTAACATCCGGTCCGAGGACACAGGTTGCGTTAGAGGAGAACAGGACCGAGGGGTCGGTGGACAGGTCCACATCCAAAGAAGACTCGTGGGAAGTGTTGAGAGCGTCAAGGTCGCGAGCCTTGAGGAAAGGAGCACCTAGAGAGTGATTAAGTCAATGCTGATCCCACGTAGAGGATTGAGAGGGGTGCATACGAGTCTCCAAGCCCTTGCTGCGGCGAAGCATCTGGACGGCATGCTGACGACGAGCAATGCTGCGACTCTCAAGGCCGCGAGCCTTGAGCTTCGCGGCGCATCCTCCCCAACTGCGAGCAACATTGGACCGCTTCAGGAAAGCCGCACGCTCCGCAGCCTCGGCTTTGACATTGTGGCCAGGATGCGCCAAGGAAACGCTGGCGAGGCCAGCCACGGCAGCGACAAGGGTAGAAGCGAGTTGAACCATGGTAGAGGCAGTAAAGATGCGATGGGAGAGAAGCAGAGCGATGGTGATGATAGAGCACCTCATCAACCAGCGCAGGTGACACCTTTATACCTTTTCGTCCATGAGGTTCGTACGCACAAGTCGACCGTCGACATTCTGTTATTGTTGCGGTCAACATGAAGAAGTTACCCCGTACGCAAGTCGATATTGCATCAATATTGATGCTGACGCAACCCTTGTAGACGGAGTTGATCAACTCCGTCGAATCAGACAAGGCACATTGCTCAGCAACCAGGGCTGAAGAGAGACAATGGACCCTCCTACGGGGTAGCTTCCCGCACCATCTCCCGATGATGCATACTGCCCCTCGCAGGGCTCCTGGGCGTCAAAAGTTCCTCGCCCTATCCCGGAAGGGATAATTCGCAGTCCAGGGCCAGAACCAGTGATCATCGCTGGCTGACGACGCGGCCCCGCTCCCGCTAGTCCAGGACTCGAGGAGTACGGAGTACGGGGAAGCAAGTCAATTTTAACATCTGCACGCTGAAGCAAATAGAGGTCTTGGCCTGCCAGCCAAGCGCAGAGCGAGTGTTGCGGAAGTCCGGAAAGTCCGGATACTCAAACTCCAGACGTCTCTGCCACTACAGTGGGGTGCAAAAAGTATTCGACCGCCCCTACCTTACCGCCTACTATTCTGCCAGCAGAATACCACCAAACGCGTAGTTATCCATTACTTACCTAGATATCAACAACCAAAATGGGCCGTAAAGGCAAAGAATTGACCCCTCAATTACGCTC